>NW_016810691.1:6619-71211 GCF_001698545.2 Rhinopithecus bieti
TTTTTTTTTAACAAAACTCACTCCAAATATAAAAACATAGGTTAAAAACAAAAGGATGTAAAAGAAATATACCATACAAACACTAACTCCGAGAACAGATGTAGTAATACTAGTATCAGAAAAAATAAATTTCAGAAGAATATATTATCAGGGATAGAGTCATTATGTACCGATAAAAGGGTTAATTGTTCAAAAAATATAGTAATTCTAAATGTACGTGTATCTAACAATAGAATTTCAAAACACATGTGACAAAATCTATTTAAAAGGAAAATTGATAAATTAATGGTTGGCAACTGCAATACCATTCCTCGGTATTTGATAGAACAAATGAGTATTAGGCCAATAAGAATGTAGATGACCTGAATAAAACTGCCAACAAACTTGAACTAATTCATATTTTAGAACACTCTACTCGATAACAGCTGAACACATTCTTTCCACGTGCTCAAATAGCATATATACAACATTCCACTAAAATTTTGATCTGCTCCCAGAAGCCCGATAAACAAACTTTGCCAAGTCAACAATATATTACACAAAATAGTTTTCAATAAACTAAAGTCCTCACGAAGCTCTGCCAGATGCAAGGATAATTATTTCAAAACAGAAATGGCAAAAGTGAGTGATATACAATAATTGAAATGGGAAAGTTTCCCTTGTCCCCTCGCAGGACGTGCGATGGGAGCTCGCTTCTTCAGTGCCCCGCTGCTCAAACCTCTAGGGGAGCATACAGAAGGGCAGGCTGTGGGGCTGCGACCCCGTGGCAGTGTCTCGGGGTGAATGTTTACATCTGAAGCCCCAGTGGGTGTGTGTTACAGGGCGCTCTCTTAGTTTGCCATCTATAGGCGGCTTGTGTTAACCAGCTCAATTACACCCCTTTCCTTATCACAAGCACAGAGGGACTTCTGTATCCCGGGGCTTCTCGCTTTGGTGTACAGGAAGAATCGGATCACATGTGGGATAGGAGAATGAGTGCAAGGTTTTATTGAGTGGAAACAGCTCTCAGTGGATGGGGAGCCAGAAGGGAAACGGTTTTCCCTGGAGTGGAGCAGCTGGCGGCTCGGGCTCTTCTCCAACTGCCCCGGCCAAACTCCGCGTTTTCTGCTGGTCGATGTCCCGCTGGCGAGCAGGTGACTGCTGACGTGCTGCTCCCCACGTCCCCTTGCTTTTCCTTCTGCAGATGTGCTCATGTGGATGTCTGGCCTCCTGTGTGTCTGCCTGCTACGATCTCCGGTTTTATAGGTTTGAGGATGCGGGTGTGGTGGGCCAGGGTGGTCTTGGGAAATGTAACATTTGGGTAGGAAGGCAGGAGTGTCTGTCTTCACTTAAGTCTGTGGGGTGGAGCCCTAGCCAGGGACCACACTTTCCTCTGCCCAGCACTTCCCTTCCTCCCTTCGGCATTATTTAAAGTGCTTCCCAGCACTTTTGTATTATAATGGTTACTGATAGATAGCGCTATTTTACTCAAACATAATTTTAAAATTAAGTCTCTACTGTGATCAAATCAACTAGGAAAGAAGATGTATATAGAGTTTTATCAGGTTAGAGACAAGGAAGCTGAAATATTGGAAATCTTGAAAAGAGGTTACATTAATCAAAAGAGGGTTTGGGCCTCGATGTTTGCAATATGTTGAGAAATGAGTAAAAGCTCATACTTTGGTGAAGTCAGACACAAAAGTTTGTAATAAGAAAGCAGGGGTTGGGGCTAGGGGAGGGATAGCATTAGAAGAAATACCTAACGTAGATGATGGGTTGATGGCTGCAGCAAGCCACCATGGCATGTGTATACCTTTGTAACAAGCCAGCATGTTCTGCACGTGTACCCCAGAACTTAAAGTATAATGACAAAAAAAAAAAAAGAAAAGAAAAGTGAGAATGATGATCATAAAAGTCAGATCATGATTACCTCCGGGAGAAAGGAGAGGAGTGTGATTAGAAAGATAAATAAAGTGGACTTTAAAAAAAAGAAAGAAAGAAATCAGGTGGGAGAAATCAAGAATGAAGCTGTCAGACATAACAGTTACAAGCTAGATGACTGGCAAAGTAACGGAGACAGAAGAGGCTTTATGAAAAAGTGAAAAAGTTCAGGTACTTGTATCAGCTCTTGAGATCACTTGAGTCAGTAGAATTTCTGTAAATCTTATAAGAACAGATTCTTTCATTTTCATTTCAGTTCCAAAATGAAACCTTGAAATGTNGGCTTTTTTTTTTTTTTTTTTGGTCCATATTGGTTTTCAAAGGGAGACTGTTCCATGAGCCCTGGGTCGAAGCTGCAGAAGTTCCTATTACCTAATCTGCATTACATTCTAATAATCTAAAAAGTCACTAAATGCATCCCAGATTCCAGGAGAGGGGAATTGTACTCCCATTTGCTACCCAAATAAGAGAAGTAGCAAAGAATTTTTAGATATCTTTAATTTTTCATCATGAATGTATTTGCCATTCCTTCTTCCACATGCAAACAGTCATCTGTTAAAACTGATTAGTGATATATCTATTAATATAAAATATTCAAATGCAAGTAACTTCAGAAGGTAAATTTGTGTAGATTTTACAAGGCTAAACAGAAAAAAAAGAAAGCAGAAGGAAATCATATTTTATTGCCCTCTATCTTTAATTTATACTCTAATGGAGCATCATATACCAGGCTAGGAATCTGTTTTACCTATAACCTACCTAAAGTTTTTAACTTATTTTTCTGACATTATCTCTAAGTCACTTATATCATATCATAATTCTTCAAGTATTTCTAGAATAATAATTAAATATTTTAAAACATATGTTTTACTGTTTTATATCCAAGTGTTTTCATATTTAATCATATATTCTATTGCCATTATGCTAAAAAAAAAGGTAAGATATTAAAGGTAAACTTAGGCAACAAGCTCTTTCTTTTTTGTGGTAAAAGCCTGATCTACCTAATTTTATTCCCCACTGGATTTAATGAATTATCTGAATAAGTTGATATAGTAGGGTGGCCTTGTTGCAAGAAACATTAAGAGAAATGCATGTTTTAAACAGTTGAAGCAGTTATATTAGAATCTTCCAAAATAGGCCTATCTATAGTATTTCATGCTTTTATATTTAAACTTTCTTCTTTTATTGCCAATAAAGGCAGAAATGTTGAGAAGATGGAGGGTGAGTCCATAAGCCAAACGTTGACAAGAATTTTATTTTTACTGAGTCTATTTTTTTACTTAAATGGTTTCTCCCAAAAGTTAAGAAAAAGCATTGTGACTCATATTTGTGACTGATTGTGAATCTACAGAAATGAAATAGCTTTGCCATTTGTACCAATTTAAAAATGAAACAAAACTTTTGAATAATTTTTCAAGTATGATATATAGAACATTTTTTTGCTACTTTAAAAATGCATTCTAATTTGACTAAAAATTTTTAAAGAACCTAGAGAATTAATTTGATCACTTTAAATGTTTTAATCAGAAATTCTGCATACTATTTCATTGCTATCTAAAGCAGTCAATTAGTTATATCATCTATTTATTAAATTTCAGAATGCATATGTTTTAATTTTGGCCTTTTTCATATCAGATACACATAAAATTTTATATATTACTTGAATTATAATTATAAGAAATAGTTAAGACCTACAAGGTTAATTTTATGCCTTTGTTTATAATGCTGCTTTTAGTATTTGAGGAAAGAAATTGTCTTTGTTCTTTTAGTGAGCTTAATAAGTGGACATTTTGGTAAAATTTTGTTCATAATGCATTGGTCTGATATACTGAACTTCTGATTAGCAACTTAATGGTAAGCTATGCTTAGAAACTTCAATATCTTTTCTAGTGATAGGATATGATACCAGCCTATAATCCATGTAGTTTCCCTATTTCAAAATATGTTTAGGCACTTTGATCAATAAATTAGCTTCTAAAGTGTGTAGAGGGTGCTTCCAGATCATTGTATGGAAATATACTGTGCCCCTGTCCACATCTGTACTTTTGGGGAGAGCATTATTTGCACTTTTCAACCTTAATTTACTTTATTTCAGAGTTTTACAAGTCTTGAACATATCCTGAAGGGTATTTTTGTTAGGGAAATTCTATTACCTTCAAAAAAATCACAAGAAAGTATGATCAGAAGGTTTAAGGAAAAATTAACAAATGAATAGGTATATCCTGTGACTTCAGTTTAAATTACAAAATGCAGTCTTTGCTAATGTCCCTTTATATTTAAACTAAAGTGTTTATTTCACATAGAAAATTAGAATTTTTGATTACTAACACATTACATTTAAGAGAAATAAAATGTAATTATTTTTTACCCTACTCCACAAAGATTTGTTAAACAAAAGACCTGTTAATTTAAAAGCTATTACGAGTTATGATTAATCTTAATAGTCACAATACTTATTGGGAATAAATTGCTTGAACCCTTAATTAAAAGTTAAATAGTCATTAAGACTATGTAATTTGGAAAGGAAAGGGTCTTAAGTTCAAATTTTTCTAATTTAATTCTAAATCTAGTTAAAAGTTAAACTGTAACATCTTTCAGTGTGCTGGTTTTGAACTAACAGTTGGAGAGCTACTGATGTGATATGCTTTTCTCTACCTTGATACTAAAACACAGCACAATGAAAATTGTCTTTATGTAAATGGTAACATCATTGACATCCATGATTTCTGCTTTTTTATTTATTTATTTATTTTTTTTAAACAGCAATTGCCAAAGCATAACCCCATTTGGATTCAATAAATTTCCAGATTCTTGATGGATTTTTTTGGCACACTCTCTTTGTACAGGATAAAAGTGAGGAAAAAACAATTATACATAAGTAAATTAACCCATGATAAATACTAGCAATTAAGACACCATAGCATACTAAAAATGAACACTGCATCAACTGAAACTTGAAAGCAAACACACTGGAATAAGTCTCTATATTTTATAATTTTTTAATGTCTTCCATCATCCTAAAGAAGAAAAAGTAAAAATAAATAGTTTCCCATTGAGCTATGGAGTCTGATCAAAAATATCAAGAATAGGAGAGAGAAGAATGGGTCTCATCTTTCACTGAGCCTATAACAAAATACATTTACTAAGATGAATGAATATGACAAGCTGTGTTCTCTTTCAGAACATTTAAAAGTCTGCAAAAGGTAGATTGTTTCTTTGACTACAGACATTTATGAAAAATTTCTTGTTGAGGTAGGAATTCGGTATTCAAATTGTGCATGAACCGTGAGATTATCAATATTTTCCAGCTTAAAATATATAAAAATGATTTCCCAGAGAAAAAGCAGAACTCTAATTGCAGCTTCCTAAATGTCCATTTTTAAGATAAAAAAATTACTTGGTTATTCTCTTATTGTATTATTATATTATTATATAACTTTTTATTATATTATTATTTAGCTGTGGGGTTTCTCTCTTCCTGACCTCACACTCTAACTTTGATAAATTATACTAATTTGAATTGTCTCCACATCTTGAAAGATTAAGACCCAGAAAGTCTGATGAAGTGAGTTACAATGAAAGCATTTTTCTAAAGCTAGGGTGAGTAAATTTATCTATTTTTTTCTTTTTTTTAAATAGACTTCACAACATAGTATATGGAAACTGAGAATTCTTTCTGTTTCTTAAAGTAAAGCTCACACCCTTTTTAATGGAAAAAAAATTTATGATTATTTAGTATTTTGAAACTTCAGTTCACGTTTCAGGTGAACAGAGTACAAAGATCAGAGGTGAGCGTCAAGATTAAATGAGATAATATATTGCACAATGCTTAGGTCCAAATCTTAGCTCTGGTCAGTAATCAGCTTACTGACTTGGGTGAGTTACTTAACCTCTCTGCCAGACAACTTTCTTGTCAAAAAAACGGGAATAAAAACACTCTTTACTAATGAGACAATACATGAGATAATGTCTGTAGAGCACTCAACACCTGCTGTTCATATTAAATGCTTATTAAATATGAGTTTTTGCTGCTTTCACTGTATAAAGTATCTTGTTCTGGCTTTGGTAGAACATATACAAAACAAAACAAAATAACCTAAAATCAAAATGCTAGGAAATACAAGGTTAGGCCTCATTTCTTCTGAGGTATCCTTTATCTCCTTGCCAACATCAGCTTCACCATCATTTCCATCATCATCCTCCAGGAATGAGTAGGTCTCCATTTCAAAAATGGAAAAACATACAGAAGAAATTAGGGATTGAACACTTCTATGCATTCTTCAGTTTTATGTTATCTTTGCTGAACATTATAGAAAATTAAATCACTGATAGTATTGAAAACATTCCCCAAACTCTTAAGTTACTTACCGTGGTCTGATTTAAATGACGGGTAGTCATACAGAAAGGCCTCATTTAAAATCTCTGATTTACCACAGACCTTATTGAAAGGCTAATATTCCCATTATACTGAGTAGACCAGAAAACCCATTCTCTTTCAATCAGGATTTCTCAGTTTTAATTTCAGAAATGTATTTTTTCAGAAGAACTAAATCTCTATGACCAAAAACAAAAGTATTAAGATCTTTGTTTCCTGACTAATCATCCATTAAGACACAGGAAAGTTGTTGAAATGCATATTTGATAAATAAACTGAGAATGAAATTTAACTTTCATTATGGTTAACACAGTAAAATTAATTGTACATTGTCTTGTCTTTTGCATATCAGTAATAAATTAGCAACATTAGAGTCGAATTTGAAACCACAAGGTAGCATAAAACTTGAAGATTTTTTAAAGAATGAAAGAATAAATTATTTAGTATATATGAATAATATGTAATGAAGCATGGTAATGCTTTCTTTTTTAAAAAAACTTTCACAAAGAATTCTAGGGAGAAAAATCAGCATATCAAAGATTTCAGAGTGCAGTCTATATGTAGAAGACCAGTTGGGTTCATGATTAGGTAATGGGCATATGTGGTGAATGGTAGGAGTCCTCAGGGAATGTGAGATGGATTTGAAGTTATTATGAGTGGAAACACACAAATACACTGCTATGGTTTGGCTGTGTCCCCACTCAAATATCAACTTGAATTGTAATAATCCCCATGTGTCAAGGGCAGGGACAGGTGGAGATAATTGAATCATAGAGGTGGTTTCTCCCATACTGTTCTCATGGTAGTGAATGTCTCATGAGATATGAGGGTTTTATAAATCAGAGTTTTCTTACACACATTCTCTTGCTTGCTGTCATGTAAAGCATGACTTTGCTCCTCATTTGTCTTCTTTATGATTGTGAGGCCTTCCCAGCTATATGCAACTGTGAGTCAATTAAATCTCTTTCCTTTATAAATTACCCAGTATTGGATATGTCTTTATTAAAAGCAGCATGAGAACAGATTAATGGACTTTGGTAGAAACTGAATGTTTGACTATGGGTCATCAAGTAACCATGTGACCTGAACTGCCTATCATGAACTAAGTGCTTTCTGACCCATCTAGCCATAAAGTGGGGCATACACAGCAGCATTCCATCATCAAATAGAAGTGGTATACACCTGATCAGGATTGAGCAGTTCCTGAGAGCACAAGTAAGTTACACGAAGAAGTGGTTCAAATGCCCATGGTCCCCACTCCTGCCGCCCTTCCTTCTCTCCCCCAGAATGTGCTGATGGCCTTATGGGGAGCTTTCTATGATAAGTTGACAGAGGAAGAGAAGACCAGGCTCTGATTCACAGACAGCTTTGCACAATATGCAGGCACCACCCAAAAGTGGACAGCTGCTGCTCTCTAGTACCTTTCTAGGACATCCCTGAAGGACAGTGGCAAAGGGAAATCTTTCCAGTCAGCAGAATTGTGATCAGTGCATCTGGTTGTGCACTTTGCTTAGAAGGAGAAATGGCCAGATGTTGTGATTATATACTGATTCATGGGCTGTAGTCAATGATTTGGCTGGATGGTCAAGGACTTGGAAGAAGCATGACTGCAAAGAAATTTGAGGAAGAGATATGTGGATGGATCTCTCTGAGTGGTCGAAAGCTGTGAAGATATTTGTATGTCATATGAGCGCTCACCAAAGGATGTCCTTGGCAGAGGAGGATTTTAATAATCAAGTGGGTAGGATGACTTGTTCTGTGGACACTACTCAGCCTCTTTCCCCAGGCACCCCTGTCATTGCCCAATGGGCACATGAACAAAATTGCCATGGTGGCAGGGATGGGCTCAACAACATGGACTTTCACTCACCAAGGCTGACCTGGCTATGGTGTCCAATTTGCCAGCAGCAGAGACCAACATCGAGCCCTTAATATAGCACCATTCCTCAGGGTGATCTGTCAGCAAGTTGGTGGCAGGTTGATTATATTGGACTTCTTCCATTACGGAAAGGACAGCAGTTTGTCCTCACTGGAATAGACACTCTGGATATGGGTTGCCTATCCCGCATGCAATGTTTCTGCCAAGACTACCATCCTTGGACTCACAGAATGCCTTATCTACCATCATGGTATTCCACATAGCATTGCCTCTGACCAAAGCACTCACTTTATGGCTAAAGAAGTGTGGCAGTAGGCTCATTATCATGAAATTCACTGGTTTTACCATGTTCCCCATCATCCGGAAGCAGCTGGATTGATAGAATGATTAAATGGCCTTTCGAAGTCACAATTATGCAAACTAGTTGAAAATACTTTGCAGGGCTAGGGCAAAGTTCAGCAGAAGGCTGTGTATGCTCTGAATCAGCATCCAATATATGGTACTGTTTCTCTCACAGCCAAGATCATGGGTCCAGGAATCAAGGGATAGAAGTGGAAATGGCACTACTCACCGTCACCTCTAGTGACCCACTAGCAAAATTTTTGCTTCCTGTTCCCATGACATTACATTCTGCTGGCCTAGAGGTCTTAGTTCCAGAGGGAGGAATGCTGCCACCAGGAGACACAACAATGATTCCATTAAATAGATTGCAACCTGGCCACTTCGGGCTTCTCCTACCTTTAAGTCAACAGGCTAACAAGGGAGTTACAGTGTTGGCTGGGGGGATTGACCCAAACAATCAAGATGAAATCAGTTTACTACTCACAATGGAGGTAAGGAAGAGTATGCGTGGAATACAGGATATCCCTTATAGCATCTCTTGGTATTATCATGCCCTGTGATTAAGATCAATGGGAAACCACAACAACCCAATTCAGGCAGTACTACAGATGGCCCATACTCTTCAGGAATGAAGATTTGAGTTACTCCATCAGATAAAAAACCATGACCTGCTGAGGTGCTTGCTGAAGGCAAAAGGAATACGAAATGGGTAGTAGAAGAAGCTAGTCATGAATGCTAACTACTACCATGTGACCGGTTGCAGAAACGAGAACAGTAATTGTCATGAATGTTTCCTCCTTATTTTTTTAAGAACATGTTTGTGCATGCGTACACTTGTACTAAAAAAAAAAATATTATATTTTCTTTTTCTTTTATCATGTGACATAAGATTCATTGATTGTATGTTAGCATTTCAGTGTTGTTAACTTTATGTAACAGCATTTGGTTTGGGGATTGGTGTGCTTCTGGTTGTACGAAGGATAGCTGTATTATGCTATGTGTAATTATGACCTTATTATTGTCTTTATTTGAAGATTATGTATGATTTCAGGAGATGTGTATGGGTTCAAATTGACAAGGAGTGGACTTGTGATGGTTAATATTGACTGTCAACTTTATTGAATTGAAGGATGCAAAGTATTGTTCCTGGGTGTGTCTGTGAGGGTGTTGCCAAAGGAGATTAACATTTGAGTCATGGACTGGGAGTGGCAGATCCACCCTCGATCTGAGTGAGCACCATCTAATTGGCTGCCAGTATGGCTAGCATAAAAGCAGGCAGAGAAATGTGAAAGGATTAGACTGCTTATGTCTTGCAGCCATCATCTTTTGCCCATGCTGGATGCTTCCTGACCTTGAACATCGGACTCCAAGTTCTTCAGCTTTTGGACTCTTGGACTTAAACCAGTGGTGTGCCAGGGGCTATTGGACCTTTGACCATAGACTGAAGGCTGCACTGTCAGCTTCCCTATTTTTGAGGTTTTGAGATTTAGACTGGCTTCCTTGCTCCTCAGCTTGCAGACAGCCTATTGCAGGACTTCCTGCTGTGATCATATGAATCAATGCTCCTCAATAAACTCCCCTTTATATATACATCTATCCTATAAGTTCTGTCCCTCTAGAGAACTCTAATACATACACATAGAAATGCACACATGTGTATATGTATGTATGTGTGCATATTTATATATTTATTCTGTATATACTTTACATATAATAAATGTTGTATGTATTCTGACTGCTCCACCAAACAGTCATTCTCCAATACTAGGAAACACAGAAAATATAAAAGAGCTTGAAGAAAATATGCTGTCCCAAGGCTTTAACTTTTATACTTACAATAGACAGGAGGGAGAATCAGGCAACAACAATGGAAATATCATTTACAGGTGTCTGTTTACTTTCAAGATAAACTGAAAGGGTTTCTACATAAGAAAATAATGTTTAGTATTTACTACACACACCCTATAAAGATAAACTAAAATGCACAGTTACATAGAAAACATGTTTTCATTCTCCATTCAATGAGAATTACACATCTTGTTTTATTGAGTTTTACTATACTGTGCTTTACAAATTTGTGTATTTTACAAATAGCAGGTTTGTAGCAACCTTGCCCCAGATAAATCTATTGGCAGCATTTTTTTCCAAAAGCGTGTGCTCACTTGATGTCTCTGTGTCACATTTTGGTAATTTTTTCAAGATTTCATTATTTTTATTATATCCGTAATAGTGATCTGTGATCAATGACATTTCATGTTACCATTATAATTGTTTTGGGGTGCCATAAATTATGTTCATATAACACTGAAAACTTAATAAATGTTGTATGTGTTCTGACTGCTCCAACAAACAGCCATTCCCCAATCTCTCTCCCTCTCCTCAGGCCTCCCCATTCCCTGAGACACAATAATATTGAAATTATGTCAATTAATAGTGCCTTCTAAGTGTTTAAGCAAAAGGAAGAGCCGCCTATCTCTCACTTTAAATTTAAAAAAAAAAACTAGAAATGATTAAGCTTAGTAAGGAAGGCATGTTGAAAGCTGAGATAGGCAGAAAGAGTCCTATTGCACAAGTTAGCCAAGTTGTGAATGCAAAAGAAAAGTTCCTGAAGGAAATTAAAAGTGCTACTCCAGTGAACACAGGAATGATAAGAAAACAAAACAGGCTCATTGTTGATATAAACAAAGCTTTAGTGGTCTAAATAGAAGACAAATGCAGCAGAACTTTCCCTAAATCACAACCCAATCCAGAACAAGGCCCTAAGTCTCTTCAATTCTATGAAGGATGAGGAAGGTGCAGAAAAGTAGTTTGAAGTTAGCAGAGGTTGATTGATGAGGTTTAAGGAAAGAAGCCTTTTTTTATATATAACGTAAAAGCATAGAATGAAGCAGCAAGAGCAGATGAAGAAGCTGCAGTAACCTATCCAGAGGATCTAGCTAAGATCATTGATGAAGGTGGCAATGCTAAACAATATGAGTTTCAATATAGACAAAACAGCCTTACACTCCATTGGAAGAAGATGTCATCTATGACTTTCAGAGCTAGAAAAGAAAAGTTAGTGCCTGGATTCAAAGTTTCAAAGGACAAGCTGACTCTCTTGTTACGGACTAATGCAACTGGTGACTATGTTGAAGCCAGTATGCATTTACAATTCTAAACATTCCAGAGACCTTAAGAAATAAGCCAAATCTACTCTGCTGGTAACCTATAAAGTGAACAACAAAGCCTGAATGACCACACATCTGTTTAGAGAGTGGTTTACTGAATATTTTAAGCCCACTGTTGAGATCTACTTCCCAGAAAAAAAAAAAAAAAATTCAAAATTATTGACAACACACCTGGTCACCCAAGAGCTCTGATGACAATATATTAGGTTGGTGAAAAAGTAATTCAGATTTTTGACATTAAAAGTGATTAGTTAGGTAATTAATGTTGATTTCTTGCCTACAAGCAAGGTTTATTCCACAGACCTTGGATCAAAGAGTACTTTTGACTTTCAGGTCTTGTGATTTAAGAAATAAATTTTGTAGGGCTAGAGCACTCATAGATAGTGATTTACCTGATGGATCTGGGTAAAGTTCATTGGAAAATTTCTGGAAAGGATTATTCATTCTAGACATCATTTAAGAACTTTGGCAATTAATGGGAGGAGGTCTAAATATTAACATTAGTGGGAGTTTGGAGCAAGTCCATCACAGCTCTCATAGATGACAGTCAGGGGTTCCAGACTCCAATGGAGAAAGTCATTGCAGATGCTTTGGAATAGCAAGAGAACTACAATTAGAAGTGGAATAGCAAGAGAACTAGAATTAGAAGATGTGACTGACTTAAGTCAATCATATGATAAAGACTTGAATGGAAGAGAAGTTGTTCTTATGAATGATCAAAAACAATGGTTTGTGGAGACAAAACCTACTCCTGAAGATGCTGTGAACATTGCTGAAATGACAACAAAGGATTTAGAACATTGCATAAAATTAGAAGGTAAAAGAGTAGCAAGGCTATAGAGGACTTATGCCAATTTTGAAAAATGCTCTACTATGGGTATAATGACATGAAAGAGCATCACGTGATACAGATAAATACTTCTTGACAGAAAGAGTGCAACAATGTGGCAATCTACATTGCTTTCTTATTTAAGCTACCTCCACAGTCAACCCAATCTTCAGCAACCAGGGCCCAGATTAGTCACCCCTCAATCCCCTCCAGGCTATTACGATCCACTCCCCAGGGGATGAGGCACCCCCCACCCGATATGGGGAGTAATAGCACCTCACACTCTCCCCCTGCTATTAAGAACCAAATCGCAGGGGGGTGAGGTACACCCTGCGATACGGGGAGTAAGAGCCACCCCCTCTCCCCCGCTGGCTATTACGATCTACCTTGGACTCGCAGCCTGTTTACGATATTGTGAGTAATAATATCTCTCCTTCTGGAAATTATGACCTACTTCACAGACGGGTTTACACCTGTGTGTATTGGCAGTAATATCATCCTCTTCCTCCCTGAATATTAAGAACAGTATCACAGGAGTGTTTCTACTCCCTGTGATACTGGGTATCATGTCCTCCTCTCCCATGCTTAAATTAGAAACAGTATCACTGGGGGTGTGTACACCTTCTGTGATATTTAACGTAATAGCATCCTCTTCCCTCCAGGATCATGGCAACAATATCCCTGTGGGGTGTACACTTTCTGTGATATGTGTGGTAATATTCTCCCTTCCACCTTACAATATTGTTAAGGACCATCACACAGGGGTGTACGACAATTGCACTATTGGGAATATTATTATCCTCTTTCCCCCCTGCATAATTGGAAAAATATCAGAGTGAGTGTACACATCCTGCGATATGGGGATTAATATCCTCTTCTCCCTTTCTGGATATTAGAAACAATATCACATGGGGGTTTACACTTTCTTCAATATCTGGAGCCATGTCATCCTCTCCTGTTTTGAATGGCAAGAACAATAGTTCAGGGGGGGTGTACACCTCCTGCCATATTGGGAGTAATATTACACTCTCCCCTCCTTGATGTTAGGAACAAAATCCCAGTGTGGCTGTACACCTCCTACTATATAGAAAGTCATACTGTCCTCTCCCTTCCTGGATTTTAGGAACAATATCACATAGTGGATGTACACAGCCTGCGATATTGAACGTAATATCATCCTCTCCCCCACCGGATATTAAGTACAATATCACAGAAGGGTTGTACACTCTCTGTGATATTGGGAGTAATATCACTTTCGCCTTCCCTGAATATTAGGAGCAGTATCCCCAGGTGGATGTACACCCACTGTTAAATTGGGAGTAATGTCATACTCTATGCCCTGGATATTAGGAGCAATATCACAAAGTGGGTGTACAACCATGGCGAGACTGGGGGTAATATCATGCTCTCTCTCCCTGGATATTAGGAATAATGTCACAGGTGGGTGTACACCCCCTGCACTACAAAGAATAATATTATCTTCTTTTCCTTTAGCTATTGAGAACAGTATCACATGGTAGGGGATACACCCCTGCACTCTTGGGAGTAATATCGTTCTTTCTTATTCTGGATTGTAGGAAAAATATCACAGGCAGTGTGTACAGCCCCTGTGATATTGAGAGTAATATCATCCTCTCCCAACGTAGGTATTAGGAACCATATCACAGGTGGCCATTAATTAATAGTATAATGTTATTACTTTTTAATAAATATAAATATAAGATTATGTGTGGTTGAATTAATTATTACTATTCATGTCATTTATCAATATTAGTTATTAATCTTAATATTAATTATTATTTTATTACCAACATCACTTATTGATTTAAGTAACATGAATTACTGATATGATTATTCTATTATTAATAGTGACATTACTGTTAATTAATAGCAATTGTCAATATTTTAATCAGTATTAACTTTTGCTCTCTTTATTGTAATTATTAATATCGATGATTATCATTAATTGTGCTTATATTTATTAATACTAATAATTAATATAATTGTTCCTGATATCCAGGGGGGAGAGGATATTACTCGCAATATCGCAGAAAGAGTACACCCTTCTATGACGTTATTCCTAATAGCCAGGGGGTAGAGGATGACATTATTGAAAATATCTCAGTGAGTGTACATCCCTTCTGTCATCTTGTTCCTCATATCCGGGGTGGGAGAGGATGGTAAGACTCCCAATATCGCAGGGGGTGCAGACCTCCCCCGTGATATTGTCCCTAACATCCAAAGTTGGAGAGGATGCTATTTCTTCCATGTCGCAGGGGGTGTACACCACCCCTGTGACACTGTTCCTAATATCCAGCGGGCGAGAGGATATTAGTCTCAATATAGCAGGGAGTGTACACCCCTTCTGTGACACTGTTCCTAATAACCAGCAGGGGAGAGGAAGATATTACCCCCAATATCGCAGGGGGTGTACACCCCCTTGTGACATAGTTCCTTATAATCTGGGAGGGAGAGGATGATACCAGTGGCAATATCGCAGGGTGTGTACACACCCACTGTGATATTGTTCCAAATATCCACCCCGCGTGTGATACGTACGAATCCGAAAATCGAGAAGAAGAGTGGATGACATCGCTTTCAAAATACACGGGGTGTACACCCGCTCTGTGATATTGTTCCTATCATCTAAAGGAAGACATGACGAAATTACTCCCAATAAGGCAGAAGGTATACACCTACCCTGTGATATTGCTCCTCACAGCTCGTGGGGGAGAGCATGATAGTACTTGAGATATGACAGTGGCTCTACACCCCAGCTGTGATATACCTCCTAATTTCCAGTAGCTAACGTAGGATGTGCCTCCCAACAGAGTAGCGGGTGGACACCCGCCCTGTGATATTTCCCCGAATATTCAGGGAAACCAAGGATGACGTTACTCCAAATCTCCCAAAAAGTGTACACCCATGATGTGATGTGGTTCCTAATCTGCGGAGGTGCAGAGGATGCTATTAGTTTTCATATCGCAGTCTGTGCACACAAACCCTGTGAAATTGTCACTGATACCAGAAAAAAAGAGAATGGTGATAATGGACACAGAACGCAGGAGGGCGAGGCACCCCCCGCGATATGGGGAGTAAGAGCCACCCCCTCTCCTCCCCTGGCTATTACGATCTACAGTGGACTCACAGCCTGTTTAGGATATTGTGAGTAATAACATCTCTCCCTCTGGAAATTATGAACTATTTCACAGACGGGTGTACACCCTCGGGGGACAGAATGTGTACACTCGTGTGTATTGGCAGTAATATCATCCTCTTCCTCCCTGAATATTAAGAACAGTATCACAGTAGTGTTTCTACTCCCTGCGATATTGGGTATCATGTCCTCCTCTCCCACGTTGAAATTAGAAACAGTATCACTGGGGGCGTGTACACCCTCTGTGATATTTAAAGTAATATCATCCTCTTCCCTCCAGGATCATGCCAAAAATAACCCTGGGGGATGTACACTTTCTGCTATAAATGTAGTAATATATGTTGGCCACGTGAATGAACAAAAGGAAAATGCTGGTATCTGCATACTTGAGAGTAACTTTAATAAAGACGAACATTGTCCTCACTGTTAATGTTTAATACAATCTCATGCACTTGATTTTATGGGCCTTCTGAGAGAAAAAGGCCTAATATGTTGTTAACTCAGATGAATAGCTGGCCTAAAGAAGGCTATTAGACTCATAATAAAGAATTTTCAGTGTGGTTTGGAGCTAAGAAACAGGTATAATGGAATTTTCCACTCAATATCTTTATATTCAACAAATAATATATATGTAATTATGATAGCATTGGAGTTTGGAGCAACCTGAACAGAAGCAGTAGTACATAGCATCTGATTTTATGGTTGGTATTAGGCCATATGTGTAATAAATATTAAGACTACCAACTCAGCAAAAATGGGTAAATTGCTTTTATTTTCCTATCTCTGCATATCACCTTCACTTCTAGCCCTCATTTTACATAATTGAAGACTTTTTTCCACTCTCCCTAGAATTATTTCTAAATTCTGAGAGCCTATATAATGTCATAAGTCATGACATTATAAATATCATTATACATATATAATTATATATATGTGTGTGTATGTATAATGACATTATATATAAAATGTCATGAGGTTTTGCTGAGATGGAGGGGCGAGTGAGAGAGAACCTGTCTTTCTATCCCTTCATCTCTCCACAGGGACATATGGTGATGTGCGTATCAACCAACCTAGTCTGTCATAAGGAAACACAGATTGCTACTGTGTCCCCAGTTTTGAAAACTTATTTTGAACCTCAATCTGAGAATTGCCTTGTTTGTTCTCTGGTTCTGTTGTATCATTCCCCTTCTTGAGACAGGCAAATAATTTGGTCTAATATCTTGGACAAAAGAAAGGCTATAACAGCATTGGAGAAGAGCAGAAGAAGGAATGTTCATCAGTTACCGTGTGAAAATAGGTCTCATCACCAATGGAAAATAGAATCAGCTTTATATGGTTAACCTATTCAAAATTTTTTGGTATCATATCTTTGCTTCTGCGCAAACATCTTGAAACTTCTTAAAGTATCAATGAAACATTTTTGTAAAAGTTAAAAACTTAAATAAAATCATATACAAGTTCATCACTTAGAATTAACATACATATGTAGTGTTGAAGATTTCCCCATGCATATGCATACACATGCAGATACATATTTAATTGGTTTTTATAAAAATTGAATCATGCTGTATGTAATTAATTTGTAAATTGGTTTTTGATGATATGTAATAGTTTGGAATCAGCTTGATGAAGAAAATTATAAGATCAATATGTTACCACATTGAATTCAAGTGCCAAATACAAATTTAATACCAAGTTTTTAGATAGCCAGTACAGAAAATTCAATGATATGCATTTTTTGCCCCCAAAATTAATTTATTGTTTTTTTCAATTGCTCTTCCGAAACTGTAGTTAAAATAATCTTAACAAATATCTACTAACATAAACAGAATAGAACAGGATAGTGCTGTGAAGGAAGGTGTCTACCTTCATTCATTTCACTGACAAAGACTACTTAAATGTTACAATTTATGCCAAGAGAAGTCCTCACAACCTGATTGGTCATCTACTTCATTCTGCTGCCTCCAGCTTGCCTTGCTGCTGGAAGTGTCCAACCCTTAATTTCTCTAAACGTTTGAATCCTTAATTCTCACCCTGGTCAAGACAGTATCTACAGTGAGAAAGTGACAATGAAAAGGTCACATAAGCAATGACTATCTCCCTGTATGTAATTCTCCCTCAGCAACCACTGAAGCTCCATGTCAGCTCGCTGGGGTCTTCAAAGTGAGGAAGCATTCTTATCTCTCCTTTGTAAAAAGAGCCATAATTTTCCTCCATATATATCTTTGACTTTCGCCATGGACAAATTTTAAAAGAAAAATGAGATAATCATCTTGTCCCTGGTATTTCTTTCTTGTTATGGCACTGAATGCCTTACACATTTCCAAATGGAAGAGTGCTTGCTTTGGGCTTAGGTAGGACCACTGGTAGTATTGTTTCTTACAAGTCCAGGGAATACTCAAAACCTTGGTCCAATATCATAACGTGAAAAGAGAAACAAAAAGCAGGTAATCCACTGGAGCAAAGAGAAAAGGAAATGAAAAGGCAACTTAACAGATGCCTTTTCAGTTTTAAATAAGCAANCACCCACTGTGATATTGTTCCAAATATCCACCCCGCGTGTGATACGTACGAATCCGAAAATCGAGAAGAAGAGTGGATGACATCGCTTTCAAAATACACGGGGTGTACACCCGCTCTGTGATATTGTTCCTATCATCTAAAGGAAGACATGACGAAATTACTCCCAATAAGGCAGAAGGTATACACCTACCCTGTGATATTGCTCCTCACAGCTCGTGGGGAGAGCATGATAGTACTTGAGATATGACAGTGGCTCTACACCCCAGCTGTGATATACCTCCTAATTTCCAGTAGCTAACGTAGGATGTGCCTCCCAACAGAGTAGCGGGTGGACACCCGCCCTGTGATATTTCCCCGAATATTCAGGGAAACCAAGGATGACGTTACTCCAAATCTCCCAAAAGTGTACACCCATGATGTGATGTGGTTCCTAATCTGCGGAGGTGCAGAGGATGCTATTAGTTTTCATATCGCAGTCTGTGCACACAAACCCTGTGAAATTGTCACTGATACCAGAAAAAAAGAGAATGGTGATAATGGACACAGAACGCAGGAGGGCGAGGCACCCCCCGCGATATGGGGAGTAAGAGCCACCCCTCTCCTCCCCTGGCTATTACGATCTACAGTGGACTCACAGCCTGTTTAGGATATTGTGAGTAATAACATCTCTCCCTCTGGAAATTATGAACTATTTCACAGACGGGTGTACACCCTCGGGGACAGAATGTGTACACTCGTGTGTATTGGCAGTAATATCATCCTCTTCCTCCCTGAATATTAAGAACAGTATCACAGTAATGTTTCTACTCCCTGCGATATTGGGTATCATGTCCTCCTCTCCCACGTTGAAATTAGAAACAGTATCACTGGGGCGTGTACACCCTCTGTGATATTTAAAGTAATATCATCCTCTTCCCTCCAGGATCATGCCAAAATAACCCTGGGGATGTACACTTTCTGCTATAAATGTAGTAATATATGTTGGCCACGTGAATGAACAAAAGGAAAATGCTGGTATCTGCATACTTGAGAGTAACTTTAATAAAGACGAACATTGTCCTCACTGTTAATGTTTAATACAATCTCATGCACTTGATTTTATGGGCCTTCTGAGAGAAAAGGCCTAATATGTTGTTAACTCAGATGAATAGCTGGCCTAAAGAAGGCTATTAGACTCATAATAAAGAATTTTCAGTGTGGTTTGGAGCTAAGAAACAGGTATAATGGAATTTTCCACTCAATATCTTTATATTCAACAAATAATATATATGTAATTATGATAGCATTGGAGTTTGGAGCAACCTGAACAGAAGCAGTAGTACATAGCATCTGATTTTATGGTTGGTATTAGGCCATATGTGTAATAAATATTAAGACTACCAACTCAGCAAAATGGGTAAATTGCTTTTATTTTCCTATCTCTGCATATCACCTTCACTTCTAGCCCTCATTTTACATAATTGAAGACTTTTTTCCACTCTCCCTAGAATTATTTCTAAATTCTGAGAGCCTATATAATGTCATAAGTCATGACATTATAAATATCATTATACATATATAATTATATATATGTGTGTGTATGTATAATGACATTATATATAAAATGTCATGAGGTTTTGCTGAGATGGAGGGGCGAGTGAGAGAGAACCTGTCTTTCTATCCCTTCATCTCTCCACAGGGACATATGGTGATGTGCGTATCAACCAACCTAGTCTGTCATAAGGAAACACAGATTGCTACTGTGTCCCCAGTTTTGAAAACTTATTTTGAACCTCAATCTGAGAATTGCCTTGTTTGTTCTCTGGTTCTGTTGTATCATTCCCCTTCTTGAGACAGGCAAATAATTTGGTCTAATATCTTGGACAAAAGAAAGGCTATAACAGCATTGGAGAAGAGCAGAAGAAGGAATGTTCATCAGTTACCGTGTGAAAATAGGTCTCATCACCAATGGAAAATAGAATCAGCTTTATATGGTTAACCTATTCAAAATTTTTTGGTATCATATCTTTGCTTCTGCGCAAACATCTTGAAACTTCTTAAAGTATCAATGAAACATTTTGTAAAAGTTAAAACTTAAATAAAATCATATACAAGTTCATCACTTAGAATTAACATACATATGTAGTGTTGAAGATTTCCCCATGCATATGCATACACATGCAGATACATATTTAATTGGTTTTATAAAATTGAATCATGCTGTATGTAATTAATTTGTAAATTGGTTTTGATGATATGTAATAGTTTGGAATCAGCTTGATGAAGAAAATTATAAGATCAATATGTTACCACATTGAATTCAAGTGCCAAATACAAATTTAATACCAAGTTTTAGATAGCCAGTACAGAAAATTCAATGATATGCATTTTTTGCCCCAAAATTAATTTATTGTTTTTTTCAATTGCTCTTCCGAAACTGTAGTTAAAATAATCTTAACAAATATCTACTAACATAAACAGAATAGAACAGGATAGTGCTGTGAAGGAAGGTGTCTACCTTCATTCATTTCACTGACAAAGACTACTTAAATGTTACAATTTATGCCAAGAGAAGTCCTCACAACCTGATTGGTCATCTACTTCATTCTGCTGCCTCCAGCTTGCCTTGCTGCTGGAAGTGTCCAACCCTTAATTTCTCTAAACGTTTGAATCCTTAATTCTCACCCTGGTCAAGACAGTATCTACAGTGAGAAAGTGACAATGAAAAGGTCACATAAGCAATGACTATCTCCCTGTATGTAATTCTCCCTCAGCAACCACTGAAGCTCCATGTCAGCTCGCTGGGGTCTTCAAAGTGAGGAAGCATTCTTATCTCTCCTTTGTAAAAGAGCCATAATTTTCCTCCATATATATCTTTGACTTTCGCCATGGACAAATTTTAAAAGAAAATGAGATAATCATCTTGTCCCTGGTATTTCTTTCTTGTTATGGCACTGAATGCCTTACACATTTCCAAATGGAAGAGTGCTTGCTTTGGGCTTAGGTAGGACCACTGGTAGTATTGTTTCTTACAAGTCCAGGGAATACTCAAAACCTTGGTCCAATATCATAACGTGAAAAGAGAAACAAAAGCAGGTAATCCACTGGAGCAAAGAGAAAAGGAAATGAAAAGGCAACTTAACAGATGCCTTTTCAGTTTTAAATAAGCAACATCTCAATATCTCCATTTCCACATGTATATTTGTCACCTATTTTATAATTATTTTAATTTGTAATCATATAAGTTACATTTTAAAATAGATAGTTTTGGTGAAAGGACCACAATAATTTCTTGAAGGCTAAAACGATCAAATTTTTTCAAATAAAGCCAATTCTGATTTAAAAACCTAATTACTTCCTTAGCTTAAGGAGGATCAATCTGAAATAGTTCTTTAAAAAAAGACTTTCTTTATTTACCAGTTTGTTAAAGTAAAAATAGTTATCCTCAAGTATTTCATGTAGTTTAAATTTTTAGGTTGTAAAAAAACATAAAATATAATAATCAAAAAATTATGGTTACTCATTTGTATAGTTAACTGACTTTTACTACTATCTACCATTTCAAGTGTTGTGCTAAATGCTATCGGAAACACTAAGAAGATAAAAATTCCACACTTCTTTTCAAAAGTATTGCTCTTACAAATCGAAGTAGTGCCAGTAAATAAAGGCAGATATTAAACTAGGATGAGCAAAGATGGAAAAAATATAGAAGAGGTATCAAAAACAACAAACCGGAAATGAAAATGACGGGTGTCATGGCAGGAGAGTTCCAAGTGAGGGTAGTAATTTTGTAACAATCAAAGTAGCTGATATCAACTCTAATGATATGTTTGTTCGTTGTATGTTGTGTTGTTATTTGTGTTTTTCTTGCTGACAAAAGTTTCGCTCTTGTTGCCCAGGCTGAGTGGCAATGGCTTATCACAACCTCCGACTTCCCGGTTCAAGTGTTCTCCTGCCTCAGCCTTTTTCCTCAGCCAAACTTTTGCCTCAGCAAAACGTACCTGCCTATAGGTACTTTGCACACCTATAAATTATTGGGAAATAATAAGTAATAGTCTTGAAATAAACACAAACACAAATCTAAATCATCCAATAAAAATATTTTTTTTTTTTTTTTTTTTTTGAGGACGGCGTCCGCTTCTGTCGCCACAGGCTGGAGTGCAGTGGCGCGATCTCGGCTCACTGCAAGCTTCGCCTCCCATTCTCCTGCCTCAGCCTCCCGAGTAGCTGGGACTACAGGCGCCCGCCTCCTCGCCCGGCTCGTTTTTTTTTTTTGTAATTTTTAGCAGAGACAGGGTTTCACCGTGTTAGCCAGGATGGTCTTGATCTCCTGACCTCGTGATCCGCCCGTCTCGGCCTCCCAAAGTGCTGGGATTAAAGGCTTGAGCCACCACGACAGGCCTCAAAATAGTTTCGAATATTTATATTAACAAATAAGGAGAAGCCATAATTTCTTGTAATTTTTTCAGATCATCTTCCTATTTTCTGGTCACTCATGAATATCAACCAGCTGATGGAAACAATCTAAAATATATTTATTCATTTAAAACTGTGAGAGTTGCTTGCCATGGTGGCTCATGCCTGTAACCCCAGCACTTTGGGAGGCTGAGGCAGTTGGATCACCTGAGGTCAGGGGTTCTAGACCAACCTGGCCAACATGGTGAAATCCTGTCTCTACTAAAAATACAAAAATTAGCCCAGTGTGGTGGCAGACACCTGTAGTCCCAGCTACTAGGGAGGCTTAGGCAGGAGAATTGCTTGAGCCCAGGAGGTGGAGATTGCAGTGAGCGGAGATCATACCACTGCACTCTAGCCTGGCTAACAGAGCAAAACTCTGTTTCAAAAGAAACAAAAAAACAAAAAACTTGTAAAAGTCAGTTGTACAAAGTGGGTCATTCTTGTCATATCCGACTAAAGCAGAGTTGAGAAATGAATAGAAAAAGCACTCAGGGCACAAAACATTGCTGCAAAAATGTAATACTTTGCAAGCCTGGCAGCTGACTGCATGAAGTAACCTGAACCAGTTTTATCTAATGCATATTGAAACAACCTGCTGCAGCTCAGAGTGATTTTGTCCACCACCTTCACTTAACCAATCAGAGCTTCCCAGTTCCTCAAAACCTTACTACTGCCAATTAAATTTCTCAAAAAGAAAGACCTAATACATATTTATTTATGAAAATAAAACCTCTAAACTTTTCTTCATTCTTTGGAGAGAGCACTTTCAGTTCACACCAGAGAATACTTCTCCCCAATTTACAAACTGATATTACCAATAAAACTCTTTTCCAGTATGCAGCAATCCTGTTGGTCCTTTGGATGACAACATTTACTGAGTACATGTTTTGTATGTCTGCTTATCAATCAGAGAAGCAGAACCCATTGAAAAAAATAGATGAAAAGGAGATTTATTACAAGGAATTCTCATATGTAATTGTAGGGTCTGGCTAAGCAAACTGAAAGTCCACAGGCAAGGCTGTCAGGAAGGGAAGCACAGCAGGTGGGAGATCCATAGGCACTAGCTGAAGCTCATCATCTCTGAACTCAAAGAGGACCTGTGTCCCAATATGGAGAGCTTCTTACTAAATAGGAATATCCAGTAGTTTCCATTTTAATTAAATTAAAGTCAACTAGAGAATTCGATAACATCTGAAAAATCCCTTCATAGCAACACCTAAATTAGTGTTTGTTTGAAATACTGGGAGAAGGTGTTTTTTACTATAAAATGGCCACTGCCTCCCTTCTGTTCTCCAACACTTACTAGAAAACATCGCTTGTAGTCCACTCTACCTATTCTAAACACACTAGAAAAGGATCCTGGAAAATATAGTACAGCCTAGCTAAATTAACAAATCAGAAATTGTGGAGGGAAAATGGCAGATAAGAGGAAGGACAACTTACAGCTCCCACTCAGACAGACAGAGCAGTGTATGGAGACCCACGCTGTGAACTTCTGCACCAACTACCACAGGAACATACCAGGAAAGCTGAGAGAATCCACAGACTCATTGAAGCAGGTAAATTGCTGCTGCAGGCTCTGTGAGACACCGAAGGAACTCCAAAGACAAATGACATCATCTCTTGAAAACTCTATGACCCCACCTCCTGCTTCATCCTCCCTATACTACCTCAGTTGATGCACTCTTGAAAGAGCCACCTCCTGGCTGGAGGCTAATCAACCCAAAACCAGTGCTCCTAACAAAAATACAACTGAGGACCCTCACAGATTCCACTTCACTCCCCTGCTACCTCCACTGGAGCAGGTGCTGGTATACATGGGTGCAAGGCCTGAAGATGGATCACATTACTCCTTGCTGACACTCCGCAGTACCAGCCCCGAGCCTGTTAGCTCCACTGGGTGGTTAGATACAGAAGAAAAATAACAATCACTGTAGTTTGGCTATAAGGAAACCCCATCCCTAGGGAAAATCTCTCACTTCAAGAGAGCATCCCATGGGACAAAAGAATCTGCACAACAGCCCTTGAGTCCTAGGTACTCACTCATAGTCTACCCAAGTGAGAATAAACCAGAAAGACAATTTTTGTAAGATGGTAAAGCAAGGTTATTTAACACTCCCAAAAGATCACACCAGCTCACCAGAAATGTATCCAAACCAAGATGAATTCCATGAACTATGAGAAAAAACACTCTGAAGGTCAACTATTAAGCCAATCAGGAAAGCACCAAAAAAAGTCTAGGTCCAATTTAAGGAAATAAAAAAAAAAAGATACAGGGTGTGAATAGGAAAATCTTCAGTGAAATAGGACAAATAAAAAATAGTTACAACTTCTGGAAATGAAGGACACACTTAGAGAAATGCAAAATGTACTGGAAAGTCTTGGCAAAATAATTGAGCAAGTAGAAGAAGAACTTCAGAGCTCAAAGACAAGGCTTTTGAATTAACCTAATCTGACAAAGGTAAAGAAAAAAGAATTTAAAAATGAGCAAAGCCTCCAAGAAGTTTGGGATGATGTTAGACAACCAACCTAAGAATAATTGGTGTTCCTGAAAAAGAAGAGAAATCTAAAAGCCTGAAAAACATGTTTGAGAAAATAATCAAGGAAAACTTCCCCAGCCTAGCTCAACATCTAGACATTCAAATACAAGAAGCTCAAAGAACACCTGGGAAATTTACTGCAAAAAGATCATCATCTATGCACATAGTCATCAGATTATTTAAAGTCAAGATAAAGGAAGGAGTCTTAAGAGCTGTGAGGCAAAAGCATCAGGTAACCTGTAAAGGAAAACCTATCATCAGATTAACAGCAGATTTCTCAACAGAAACCCTGAAAGCTAGAAGGGATTGGGGTCCTATCATTCGTGTCCTTAAACACAAAGGCAAATGATTCAATGGAGAGTGATAACATTAGCTTCCTTAAACGCAAACACGAATGACACAATGGGAGTTGGCGACTAGCCTGGCCAACATGGTGAAACTTCATCACTACTAAAAATACAAAAAATTAGCTAGGCATGGTGATGGGCACCTGTAATCCCAGCTACTCAGGTGGCTGAGGCAGGAGAATCATTTGAATCCAGCAGGTGGAAGTTGCAATGAGTTGAGATGACACCATTGCACTCCAGCCTGGGCAACAAGAGCAAAAATCCATCCCAAAATAAATAAATAAATAAATAAATAAATAAATAAATAAATAAAGATACAATGGACTTTGGTGACTCAGGGGAAAGGGTGAGATGGGAGTGAGGGATAGAAGACAATACCTTGGGCACAAAGAACAGTGCTCAGGTTATGGGTACACCAAAATCTCAGAAATCACCACCAAAGAACTTATTTACATGACCAAACACCACCTACTCCCCAAAAACCTATTGAAACAAATTAATCATAATAATAGTTAATAATTTTTGAAAAGTTGTTACTTTTAAAAAACAAAATAAAATTCTATTTTTTTAACTGACAAATCATGAGGCCATCTCATGTGAGTAGACAATGAAAACATAATAGTGACCATGACAAGGACTCAGCTTTCAAAACGCTCACAGTTTATTAGAAAAGACTCACAAGCATTCAAGCAATTACGCATAGAGGCCGTATCAAGCTCTGATTGTGATACCTTAAAGATACTGTAGTAGGAAAGAGGAAGTAATGATTAATTCCGTGTGTTCATTACTTAAAGGATAAAGTTTAAATTTATGTACATTATATATTATATCGTGGCTTAATCTCTACTTTCAGCATCATCTCCCAAGTCTAGCCAACTTGACCTGCTTGCCGGTCCCTGGATGAACTAGGCCATTGTATGCCTCTATGTATTACATACTTAAGAGGCTTTGTGGCCCCACCCAAATCTTATCTTTAATTGTAATCTCCCAAATCCCCATAATCCCACATGTCAAGGGAGAAACCAGGTGGAGGTAATTGAGTCATGGGGATGCCTTCCCCCATGCTGTTCTGATAATAGTGAGTGAGTACTCATGAGATCTGATGGTTTTATAAGGGACTCTTCCCCCTTCACTTGCTTACTCTTCATCTTCCTGCCATCTTGTGAAGAAGGTGCCTTGCTTCCCCTTTGCCTTCCGCCATGACTGTAAGTTTCCTGAGGCTTCCCCAGCCATGCTGAACTCCGAGACAACCATGTTTTCTTCATAAATTACTCAGTCTTGGGCAGTTGTTTATAGCTGTATGAAAACAGACTACTACTGGCTGCCATAGAAAAGACAGGTAGGAATTGGATGTTAAGGCAAAAAAGTGAAGTAATACATTTGTCCGAACAGAGTAGTAGGAAGGTTTTTATAATCTTAGAATCTTATAACTTGAACAACCATCACAATCATTTCTATCAATCGCTCATTTTACCAACATAGAAATTAACAGAGAAATGAATCATCTTCTCTGTGATTACCTAATTAGCCAAACTAATTATCAGTAAAGAGAAGGGAACAAGAAAGTCAAGTATGCTAGGATGCTATGATAAAATGTTGTGATACTGTATAACACGTGTAACTCTACATAAAATTTTCCACAACATACTAAAGCATACCAAACATTTTTATTTTAACTTGATATATCTTTGCTTTGTAAGTTTTGATTGAAGTTCTGCCTCCAACAAGGGAATTTTATCATTCATTGGCATATTGAAGCATTATTTGGCAGTATTAAGGCATTCAGCCCAATATTTTTTATATAGGTTCTCCTTTATCAAATAAGAGGTATATTTCTAAAACTATAAGGAAAATCAAATAACTCTGCATCCAAGAAAAAAATAAATGTAAAATATATAAACTCTAATTTCTTTAAAATAATATATTTGACAAAATTGATATAAAATTTGGATAAAATTAAGACAATGTCTATTGCAAAGAAGCTGGGAGTATGTGTATTCCTATAAGAAAACAAGCTACTATAAAAATTCTTGGCTTGTCTATAATTGGAAGGATTAGATATAAAATGTTTATTTTCAGTCTGGCAGCGATAGAATGAAATACACTTTCAATTAAAATAGTACTAAGTTTGCAGAATGTAAGCATAGTATTCCAGTTTGCAAACTGATTTTCTTTTCTTTTGTATTGTCTAAGACCATATATTTATTACCAGGATTTATTACACCCTTTTTGACAAAGGTATGATTCTGTTGGTCTTTGGCAAGAGGTCACTCACTACAACATGATTTAACTTTTTGTACTATAAATGAATGAGAAATTACTATCAAAGTAAAATAATGTAACTATAGAAGCATAAAAAGAAAAATTTACATGAGAGAAAAACAATATCTAAAGTTGTATGCACGTGTAATGTTGACTCCCAATGTTGAACAAATACCTAGGCAGTTATAAACCTGATTTGATCCATAATTGCAATGGGATATTTTAATATATCTTCTCGGTAAATGAAAAAGACAATAACGTGTATTAGTATATAACTTGTTTGAAAACAGTTAATAAACAATATTTAAGATACATGTACGGAAACTTTGAAGAAAAAAATAAACATTTTTTTTTCCAAGACAGAGTCTTGCTCTGTCACCCAGGCTGGAGGTGCAATGGCATGATCTCAGCTCACTACAACCTTGGCCTCCCAGGTTCAAGCAATTCTCCTGCCTCAGCTTCCCTAGATGCTGGAATGACAGGTGTCCACCACCATGCCAGGCTAATTTTTATATTTTTAGTAGAGACAGGATTTCACCATGTTGTCCAGGCTGGTCTTGAACTCCTGACCTCAAGTGATCCTCCTACCTCGGCCTCCCAAAGTGCTGGGATTTAGGCATGAGCCACCACACCCAGCCTACACATTGTTTTTAATCACATGCAATCAAACAGTTGAAAATGAATGGAGGCAGTACATTCAGCCGTAACAGGAAACACTTGTAATCTGCAGTCTTCCTTATATGAGGAAGGTGCTTATTCTCACATGAAAGGACAGGATGAGATCAGGAACTGCACAATGTGGCATAGCAAAAAGCTCCCATCTAGTTGGTTTTGATAGAATCATTTTAGCTTAGACTCATTTTCTAATGTCAATTATAACACTTGTATTACACCATCTAACTCCTGATTGCCAAAAGCAATAAAATACTTGTTTAATCTGACTTAAATGCTGCCCTTAGTCTTTTACTTAAAAATCTAGAAGTTGGAGGATCCAGTGATGTTCAACTATTCAATAATACTGTGGTCCTGATGTCACATGTCTGAGGTTCTCTTGGCCTTCTCCTTATGGTGATGGCTCCAACCATCAAGTCCTAAGACATTTGAAACCAATAAGAAAGAGGCGAAGTAGAACATAATTTTTTCACTTAAGTAACTCTTTCAAACGCTTTCAAAAAAGATTTTTTTCAAAAGAAAAAAATTTCCCAGAGGCATCCTCCTGTGGTGGATGGTAAAAATTGCCACAGTTCACTGTTCACTGCATTTCCTTCTATCAAGAGGTGGACCCTATTTCCCCGATCCAAACATTTGTGATATCTGTGGTTTGCTTTGGTCAATAGAATGCACATATGTGATGTAGTTAGAGTTTCAAGGCTGGACGTCAAGAAACTTGTACATTTCAACTCTTGGTTTATTAAATATTACAATTGTCATGTGAAAAAGCCTGCCCTAGTCTGCTGGATGGTGAGAGACATGGAGCCTAATTATTCATTTTGCCCTGGTTGACAGATTGCCAAACACTAGACATGTGAATGTGGTCATGCTACATCATAGAACCACTCACCCACCTGCCATGTGAACACAGAATCAAGAGCAAGCCCAGGCCGTATCAGTGGAGCCTATCTTCACCAGAAGAAACACTCAGTCAAATCATAAAGCCATGATTTAAATAAATCTCTAGTTTTTTAAAACCACTACATTTAAGAGAGTTCTGTTATGCAGCAAGAGTTACCTAATACATCTCCCATCAGCCTTATCCTTAAATCTATTTGGTCAGATATCAATTTGCATCTCCACACCTAGACCAGGCATGGAAAAAAGGAAATTATAAGGACTGAAATAGACACACAATGCTTTATCCCCTGGCACTGGACACACTGCTACCCAAATAAAAGGGAGATTCATTAGCAAGGAAGTAAAAGGATTGGCTTTGGCTAAGCAAACAACAGTGTCATCCACTGACACACTGAGATCTTCAGAAAAAATGAAAGAGGGAAAATGTTAGAGGTGATTAAGAATTCAGGAATTTAACTTTGACATAGTATCAGATACGAGTCTAAATATAGAATAAGCAGCTTCAACATGTGCCATAATTTAGATTCTAGAGATATTTAATTATAGGAATTTATCTTAACCTCTAAAGGCAGTTACTCTTTGCTGTTTCTAGGTGATCAGATTTAGTTTGAATTCAATTTCTTCTAAGGGCTAAGATTAAGATGCCTATTTAGATATGAATAGCCATAGACATTTTTTTGGAGAGAAGATTTAGCTATATACATCCATACACACAAATCATTTTCCTGTAGTACTTCTCTTGAAATTCAATTTCTTTTTTTAGCATACTTCATTTACTTGAAAATTCAATATCCTATTTAACATATTTCATTTTTTCTCTTAATCTTCACAATGTTCAATAAATATGGTCAATAAATTTTTTATGATAAAATATAGTCATCACGATGATAAAATTTGTTAGCTTTATCCTGACTCTATATGTAGCTTTATTTGCATTATTTAGTTTTTCACATACTACATCCTATCTTTGTAAAAGAAGTTCCTAAAGTATGAGTAGTACATAATTCCAGGACATAGTGTTATAAATAGCCTAAATTATAATAATTTAAAGTGATATCTATTTTCTCAAATTTCCCTTTTAAATTTACATACTTTTTCTGCTTAATTCTTATTAAGTGCCAACTGTACCATATATTAGCAAAATTGGTAGAAAGTATGTTTTTAAATAAAGAATACACTAAATGTAGAAGGCCAAAGATTTCACAACTGTAGTTTGAAGGAATAAATTACCTTCATGTTATAGCATTAAAAATGAAATGAGACTGCTACTGCATTTTGAGAACAAAATAAATGTGCTGCCAAATACTCTTTTATCTTATTTTAAAACATCAGAATTGTATATGTTTATTTTTAGAAAACACAAAATGTTGAGCATCTATGAACATCAGAAGAAATTGATGATATAGACTATGTTGAATGTTAGTTTTAAACTATAGATGGCTACAAGTTGATTATCCAAATCAAATACAGCATGGCCTTCCTGGATGGACATCAGTTCTCATTAATGCTCATATATTAGGAAATTTTTGGAGTGGAGTCTAGGAGTAAAATTTATTCTGTTATAATTAGTTGCACCTGAAATGCTCTTCAGTTAGCTAGTGTAAATTAATCAAGAGCTTATATCCAGGATACTGAAGTATTCAGAATAATAAATGGCCTCTGCATTTGATTAAATGCAAAATGAAGCTGATGTGTTTAATCAACCACAAATGCCTTTTTACAGCAAATAAGTACTCTCTCTAACACATGGACCATTATAACTTCCATTCTAGCAAGAGAAAACTTTCAGTGTGTTCATCTGGCTGATAATGAAAATGCCATCCTACTGTAAAGGAGTCGCTTTTGCCTTTTACTGCTTACAGTAGCATGCACACAGGACTACCTAAATTATTATTTTGCTAAATTGAGCAAAATATACAACTACTTTTTCTATAAAATTACAGATTTTTTACTCTTAGATTAGTGAAGTGAAGCTTATTAGAATAACAATCCATAAGTAGTAAAATGTTATCTAAACCAATAAAGATAACTAAATCAAGCAAATGACCTGAGGTGATTAAACATCAAAAAAGTAGAAAAGCAACACATAAAGTGATGAATTGTCCTTCTCTTTTTCAGGAGAGGATTAATGTTGCCACAGGCTATAGTGTTCTACTTTTCCACTACTTCTCAGTATTTATTAAAACTCTAGGACTGTTCTGAGAGACTGTGTTCTCTTCACTCTTGATTGTCTCTGTTTGACCTGGGACACAGCTAATAAAACCAACCCAATATCACTCAGGTTCATGTTTGCTCATTGACTCTGGCTGTCAACATTAGAAAATCCTCTTCCTCAAATGTGGTTTTCCTCTCTGCAGATTCTTTATTCCTTATAGAGAACATAGAAAATTTCAAAACATTCATACTGATAGTTTACTCCTCTAAGATCTATGTAATCTATCCTTTTTCAGTGGTATAAAGGGCCTAAAATTCTCTGTGCAACATCCCTACTGGAGATAGGAACTGAATCCAGTCCTATGAAAAAAGCAGAACTTTCTGAGAGAACAGCTAAAGTGACATATGTGTTATCTCCACTTTCACATTGAGTATTTATTTCCATTTAAAGAAGACGTTTTTGGCTATACTGTATATTTGACTTCATATTAATACAACTGGGTGGCTTAAAACAATGGAAATGTATTATCAGGCGGCCAGAAGTCTGAGATGATCACCAGCATGTGAGCATTCCTCTGGAGCATCAAAGGAGAACACGTTCTTTGCCTCTTCTAGCTATTGGTGGCTGTCATTGTTCCTTTACTATGGCCATGTCACTCCAATCTCTGCCTCCTCCATAGCCACATTACTTCCTTCTCTTTTGTCTGTCAAATATTTCTCTGCTTCACTTTTATAAAGATACTTACTGTATATTTAAGGCCTACCTAGATAACCTAAGATAAAATTCTCCCCTCAAAATGGTTAAGTTAATCACATCTGTCATATTAGGAAATATTCACTCTTTTACTACATAAAGTAATATTTTCAGGTTCTGGGGATTAGGACATGAGCACATCTTTCAAAGGCCACCATTGAGCCCACTACATACAGGCATATATGCTCTTTTAGATATCCAACAATTTCTTTCAAATGAACTCATTCAATTGTCTCTTTTGAGCCCTTCTTTTTTTGACTTCCTTGCTTTTGGATATTTCTTTCTTCTATACATATATATATATAATATTTATAAATCCCTGGATTTGTTTGCTTGTTTGTTTGTTTTTTAGTCGGAACCTAGCTCTGTCGCCCAGGCTGGAGTGCAGTGGCTCTATCTTGGCTCACTGCAGGCTCTGCCTCCCAGATTCACACCATTCTCCTGCCTCAGTCTCCCATGTAGCTGGGACTACAGGCACCTGCCACCACGCCCTGCTGATTTTTTTTTTTTTTTGTATTTGTAGTAGAGACTGGGTTTCACCATGTTAGCTGGGATGGTCTCGATCTCCTGAACTCGTGATCCACCCACCTCGGCCTCCCAAAGTGCTGACATTACAGGCGTGAGCCACCACACCCGGCCCAAATCCCTGGATTTTTGATACTTTAGTAACCTGTTTTTCCCAGGCCTACAAGAAACTTTAACATTTAGAGGAAACATCAGTGTGAAAACAAAAACTTAATTGTCAAAAATTCAGTCCTTTGCTCCCTGTACCTCATCTCTGCCATGCCCCATGTTCTTCATTGAGTTACTCAAAGAAATAATCCAGCCGTGAGTTTTAAGTTTTCAGATTACACAATCTATAGCTTTAACTTTGGCCTTTCTTTTTTACTGTCTACTGAATATTTTTGTTTTCAAGACCACCATTTCTTTTAACTGGACATACTTAAACACAGCATGCATCTAATCCAAGAGCAGTTATGTCCCTCAAGTTGTTTAAAATTTTTATTGGGCAGCTTATCACTCTCCAAATTAACCTGGTTATAACCCTAGAAGCAAATCCTCTGTTTACAATATTTATTTATCTCCCTTTATCAAACACTTTTCCTTCTTTCTATTCCAACTTTTACCACCTGAGATAAAGAAGTTAAAACATACAACTTTTGATCTGCTTATGTTTTTTTTTCCTGGAGATATACTCAAGGGAGGTAGAATTAAAAGAGCATAAAAAGACAAGCCACCAGCTGAGAAAATATGTTTTCAACACATAAAACCATTCCATAAACAGAATAGACTAATAAATGTGTTAGATTGGTGCAAAAGGAATTGTGTTTTTTGCCATTATTTTAATATAAAAACTACTGACTATTAATATAGAAACAAATTAAAACCAGAGATATAATTTTATAACTACTGGATTGGAAAAAGTTTTAAATTTTGACATTTTCAGGATTTGGAGAAGATACACAGGGAAAAAATTCTTAAATACTTTTAGTGGGAGCAGTAATTGTCATAACCATTTTGGAAAATAATTTGGCATTATATAAGAAAACAGAACACAGGCATTGCCTACTATTCAGCAGTTCCCCTCCTAGTGATATGTTCTAAGGAAGAGCTTACTCTTACATAGGAGGTATGAGCCAAAACATTCACTGAAACAAATAAAAGACAAAAAAAGAAAGAACCCAATGTACATTTTTGTTAAAAATACATGCATAAAATATGGTACATTGATTTATAAAGATCTACTGTAGAAAATATCTCAACAGTGAATCTCAAAAATGTAATGTTGAGGGAAAGAAAGTCAAGACTCTGAAGAATATATATAATGTGATATCATTAAGTGAAGTTCAAAATCAGTTTTAAAATCTAACTGTATTCTCTCTACTACATTCATAGATACTGAAATTAAGGGGAAATCAAGCAAATAGTAAACAAAGTGTATTGTATTAGTTACCTCCAGGTGTAGGGAATCTTGGGGAAAGGAACTGGTATGGGAACATAAGTTTCAAAGGAATGGCAAAGTTTCATTTATTAAACTGGGTAAGAAGTATGCAGAGCTCATTTTATTATTATTATTGATATTCTGCATAAGCAATAGAAATATCATTTTGTGTATTTAATTTTCAATACAATGAATTATAAACAAATTTTAGAGTCCTGTGTGGTGGCCCAACAACATAAACTTTATTAAAATAATTAACAATCACACATGAAAATTTGTACAAAGTCAACATATTTTGCAAAGATTAATCTGTGGTGGGTTCTTCCTCTAGTTATCCCTTAGAGTTCAAGGCTAAAAGTGGGTGTTTCCAGGGTTCTGCACTTGGCACTTCTCATTCTTCATGTTCTTCACTTGCAGTCTCCTCCCCTCTCATGGCTTTAACCACCACCGCTGACGGTCCCCAAAAGATGTTTTTCCTTTATGTTTCAAACACATATATTCAAATAGATCTAAGACAACTTCTCTTGATGGTTAATGAACACCTCAAATGCAATATATATAAATTTATTTAACTTCCTCTACTCTGGACATACTCTCATCTACTGTTCCCTTTCACAGTTCATGTTCTCTTTCATTGGACAACATAGTCAGAAACTTGAAAGTCATCTAAGATTCCTCACCCACCCTCCCCTGAACAATCAATCACTAAAACTAGTAATTTTACTTTCTAGCTATTTGTTAAATTTGTCCTTGCTCCTACATTCACGGTACAAGGACAGGTACTAAGGGCCTCAACTATGTGAGTGGGTGTATGACTGTAATTGTGTATACACACACACACACACACACACACACACATATATATAGGGAGAGAGAGAGAGAGAGAGAGCGCACACTTTACAACCCCCTTCTCTGTAGTCTTACCCATCTAAAATCCATCTGTCACAGTGCTTTGAATATGGTCTATCCAAAAGCATATTGCTTTCCTCCTTAAAACCTTCATTATCTTCACTATTTAGACAGTAAAAACAATAATGTGCATTTCCTTTCCTAATCCTGCCTTCCCTGTTGCTATAAATTTATTTGCTCTGGCTTAGTTTCTGTTTATATTCTAATTATAGTGCATCCATGAGCTTTTGTTTTCTTATGCCTGGAATACACTTCTTCATACTTTACCTACTAATAGCTACTCACCCTTGAGGCTTATTGTCGCTGGAAACTTTGGGCTACCAATCCTTTCCACTGCTATATACTTCATATTTCTATTAGAAAACTTCCCACATTTTATGTGACATGTTTACATCTCTGTCTTCTCCTCTAGGCTATAATATCTTCAAATACACAAACTGTAATTCATCTTTTCATGTCTCTGTTCATAGCATAGGTTGATTTATAGTATGGGCTTCACAAACATTGATTTAAATGTACTATGTAGATGTTAAACAATTAGATTTATTACATGAGAAATATCCTCACTTCGTTTCCATAGCCCCTTTGAGCCTGTAACTTAGAATTCATGTTTTGAATTATCTTTGTGTCCTGGTCTACTGAGAGGGAGCTATGCTTGTATTCCAAAACATGTGTTTTAGAATTCTTTTGATTGGGGGATTAACTTCTTAAATGGGATGAGGGAGGCAAGGAACTATTTTGGAAAACAGAAGCCCCTATTGACCAAGATTAAAGATACCATGACATTTCTTGTGTATAACCATGAACTTCTCCCTGGTTGCAAAATTTCAGTATATTAAAATTTAATTACTTCATGATGACAACTGAGGAATAGCTTACCTTAAATTTTATGTTGTGTCTTTAACATTGTAGACATTGAGTAAAACTGGAACTAGAAGCTGTGATGTACTTGAACACTTGAATTGGTAAAGATTATGAGTTTTTGAATTAAATAAAATAAGGTTCAAATCTATTTTTACAATTTGAACTTTTATTTTAGATTTGGAGGTACATGTGCAGGTTTGTTACCTGGGGATACTGCATGATGCTCAGGCTTGGGATCTTGTTACCCAGGTAGTGAGCATAGTACCCAACAGTTAGTGTTTTAATCCTTGCCCCCCTCCCTCTATCCCCCGTTTAGTAGTCCCCAGTGTCTATTGTTGCATTTTTATGTCCATGAGTATCCAATATTTAGCTCCCACTTACAAGTGAGAACATGCGGTATTTGGTTTTCTGTACCTGCATTAATTCACTTAGGATAATGGCCTCCAGCTGCATCCATGTTGTTGCAAAGGACATGATTTTATTCCTTTTATGGCTGCATAGTATTCCATGGTGTGTATGTACCACATTTTCTATACACATCCACAACTGATGAGCACTGAGATTGATTCCATGTCTTTGCTATGATGAATAGTGCTGCAATGAACATATGAGGGCAGGAGTCTTTTGGGGAGAGAAGTTCAAATCTTGATTATTACTAATTATATGACTTTGGGTAAGTTATTTAACTTCCAGAGTCATTTTTCCCATGTGCAAAGTTAAGGACTTGGTACATAACTTTAAAGGTTGTACTAGATAGTTTTACAAGCAAATGTTATCAATCATTCAATAATAGGTCATTCCAACCTTACACCAATTTTTTCATATAATAAAAAAGGAGGGATATTTCCTGTGTCTGCAGGTCCCCAAGACTACACCCAGGTTTGGTTATCCACTAGGAAAATTCACAGGACTCAGCATAAAGTCATTTATCTGGCTATGATTTATTTCAGTGAATGGATAAAAAAAAAAATTGAAAAAAAGGAAAAGGTGCATAGAATGACATCTAGAGAAAACCAGGTGTAAATTTCCAAGAGTCCTTTGTCAGAGGAGTCAAATAAGACATGCTTAATTTTTTTTTTTTTTAGATGGAGTCTCACTCTTAAAAATGGAGTGTGCGGTGGCATTGGGAAGATCTTGGTTCACTGCAACCTCTGCTTCCAGAGCTCTAGCGATCCTTTCACCTCAGCCTCTTGAGTAGTAGCTGGGATTACAGGTGTGTGTTACCACACCTGGCTAATTTTTGTATTTTTAGCAGAGACGGTGTTTCAGCATGTTGACCAGGCTGGCCTCAAATTCCCCACCTCAGGTGATCCTCCCACCTCGGCCTCCCAAAGTGCTGGGATTACAGGCATGAACCACCCTGCCCAACCGGACATGCTTAATTCTTTTGGCAACTGAAAGTTGTGACAAAAATTGTGAAATTTTGTCTATCAAAAAAGTTATTTAGAGACTCAATGCCCAAAGGGTTATTGGCGGCTGATAATTGCAGACACCATCTGCCTAGCACATACCAAAATTCTAGACTTTCAGAAGGAAAGCGAGTGTTCAGAATATGCCACATTGTTTAGACACAATGAGCTGCACTTATTCATCTAGACAAAGTTATTATCAGCATAAGGGACAGTTTACCATTCAAGTGCCCAGATGCCAGCCAAGGGCAAACCCAGCAAGCAGATCATTCTAAGGAGAACAACCTGAGGCTCAATATCTTAACTCTTTTCTGCACGTTTGCCAAATTATTTTGTGAAACTAATATTTCACAGTGGTTAATGGCACAACTATAGTGCCAAAGACCAAGTTTAAACAGCAGCTTTGTTACCCTATCCTCTGTGTGCCCTAATTTTCCTGTAAGTAAAATGGAGATATTAACAGAGTCTTTGTCTTATAGAGTTGTTGTGAGGACTTCGTGAGCTATTACATTTGCGTATTTAGAAGTCTGCCCGACAAATAAAAAGTAATATTAGAAGCACCAGTGACAATAGTAGTGTTGTAACATTGATTCCAACATCAAACCAGGACTGAATTACAGGTCAATTTTGATCATAAACTTAGATGCAAAATTTTTCCACAAAATATTAGGAAATTAAAGTTAGCAATGCATAAAAAGCATAAAATATCTTCACAAATCAGGTTTACTCAAGAAATGCATGATGACCCCCCACATAGAAAGCGTATTACTGTATCTCAATAGGAAAAAAGAATTTTGATAAAATTTAACATTCACTTATGATTTTAAAGGCTCTAAGCTAGTGAGAAATAGAAGACGTTTCTTAACCTAAAAGTCACCTACAAAAAAATGCAGAAGATAGTAAAGTAGTAAAAAAATTAGAAGGATTTTTAAAAATAAGAAACAGGTCATATTTTCTCTCTATTAGGACTGCTATATACTTCAGATGAGTTATTTAGTGTCTTCAAGCCCAAGAACAAAAATTAAAACACCTTCAAAGAGATAGGCTTTATAAATGCTTTCAGTGAGAAAATAGAAATTTAATCAAAACAGCCTTTAATAAGCACCTTCTGTTTCATTTACTGTGGGTGATCAGGGTGGGTGTGACTTTGCTGACAGCCGGGTTCTCCATAGTAGGTTTATGCAGTTCAGTTCCACTGTTACTGTGACCCCATCAGAATTCACTTCATTGGAAATATATAATTAATACTTAACACAGCTTTTCTAGATAATCTACAAGTCTATAAACTGTCTACATCCTCAAACATGGGTGAAAATGGTCTACCATATTGTACTGAGGGACTCTGGTGAAACTGAAACCTTTTCCTCAAACATGTGAGATACAATTAAATTGCAATCTGTATCAGATTACTGCCATCCACAGAGCATAGCACTTTGAATACTCTAAGATGTAAGATCTACAAGGCTAATCCATAAATGTTAAGTTAAATATATAATTTAATTGGATTTCTAATATTCATAAGGAATTCTCAAACAGAAAACACTCTTCTAGACCCTTAATGTGACCAGCTGAGAATTTTCTAAAATAATGTGCAAGTACAACATCTCCCCGTGCTTCTTTATTGACCAATAAACTACAAGGTTATAGATTAGTCAATCTGATAAATCCACTGATGGTTTTGTGGTTCTATGATCAGTGTGCAAGGATTTTTATAGCTCAGTAAAACATAAGACAGTTTTACAGCCCAAGACTAAACCTGTAATAAAGAGAAAAAGAAAACACACACACACATATTAAATATAAAGGTTCAAATGTCACCAAAAAATGTGTTTACATATTAAAATCACACACATCAAATATCCAAACCACTGCAAAATACAGAAAGTGAGAATTTTTTCTAAAGTGTGAAACACACATAGCTGATATTCATTTTAACGATCTTAAAGGTTTGCTTGATCCTAAATGCCTAGAGGATATAAAACATAAGTTAAATCCTGTATAATATGATTATGTTTTTTTGTTTTTTTTTCCTTTTTTTTTTTTTTTTTTCTTTGAGACGGAGTTTCACTCTTGTTGCCCAGGCTGGAGTGCAATAGTGCGATCTCTGCTCACTGCAACCTCTGCCTCCCAGGTTCAAGCGATTCTCCTGCCTCAGCCTCCCAAGTAGCTGGGATAACAGGCATGGGCCACCACGCCTGGCTGATTTTGTATTTTTAGTAGAGAGGGGGTTTCACCATGTCAGCCAGGGTGGTTTCGAACTCCTGACCTCAGGTGATCCACCCGCCTCGGCATCCCAAAGTGCTGAGATTACAGACGTGAGCCACCACACCTGGCCTATAATGGTAATTAGGATATTTAACTAATTAGGATATTTTATTATGTCTTAATTTCTTTAAAACTTAAAATTATATCTTATAATAGTTAATAGGAAAATTCAGTTAAACATTTTATCTTATTTTTAGCATTTCAGAGTAATAAGAGCTACTTCATTAAGAAATTTGAGGGAGGTAGTTTAAAGATGCCTTTCCAAAGGAAGAAGAAGAAGAAAAAGGAGGAGGAGAAGGAGATGGAAGAGGAGGAGGAGGAGAAGCCAGTCATGGCAAGGACAACTGGCTACAACCTGCTACTTCATGTTTTTTCCAAAAGGCCCATGGTCTTTTAAGATGACAATTTTAGCCTCTATGTCCACTAATTTTCAAATACTTGTGCAAATTTGAAAATTATATTGAAGTGGTCATTTATTTTTGGCATGTTTGCTTGTTTCATCAATTTGCCAAATGAAATGCAAAGTCATGTAAAATATTATGTGTTTATATTTGTATTTTATATTTTCAAAGAATAATTATCTGGAAGATGACACTTTTATATACTACTATTTTAGTATTTTTTAAGACAAAACAAGTTTAAGAATTTGTCCACCAGCAATCCAGCTATTCAAGTAAAGAGGCAGCTTCATGTTGAAATTTGTTTCAGTATCACTTAAGATATACTTCAAATGAGATAGCATTCTTTCTGTGTATGTTATTTGAATTATGAATTTTTTTATCTTAACTATCTAATAAAAGTAAGTGATTTTGATCAGAGAATGCAACCAGGAAAGCTATCATATTAAGTGATAGAAGTTCCCAGAATTCCTTTGAATAAAATGTCCATTATTCTCTGGATTATTAATAACTCTATATTACTGAAAAATAATGCTCCAGAATGCTCTGTGTTCTCTCTAGAGATAAACTGATTACTCAGAACACTGAAGACATCTATTTTACTGAATAGAAATTAATCACCTAAGGGAACCAAGAACTCACTACTTGGAAGAAGTATTGTTCATACATATTTATTCCTGTTAGAAAATTCAACACGCCTGCCTTATAAAATCACCATCATCTTCGATTAAATCAGATGGGACTGCTTTTTTATGATACTGCTTTTGCTTTGCTTATTTATACTTTATGTAATTCACACTTTCACTTTAAATTCCAATTTAGAAGATATTATAAATTAGCTTGTCAAAAACAATTCAAAACAGAAAATTTTGATATTATATTTACAATGAAGCTGATATACTTAAATTTGTCCTACAAAGATCCATTAGACAAAACATATACCATACAGCATCCAATACCACAGGAGTTGTATCCTAAATCTGTCTTCTGTCTTTCCTTACTGAATATGTCATTCACATTCTCTTGAGCCCCTTGAGCTTGAATCACTTTATAATTGGATGAGGGGGGTAGAATTTGATATTTTTAAAATAGCTTGATACAGATATATTTTGAAATAAGGTAATTTTCAACAAAACGAGTTAAGTAAAATAACTTGGGAATTTTCAGGCTGTCATCCTAGATTGAATTTAATTTCATAATCTAAACTTCAAAACACTTGTCAGTGTCTCTCAACTGGCAGCATCCCCTCTGGAGAAAAAGGGAACAATGCCAATTTTAACTCATATTTTTGTAGTAAATATCTTCCAATTTTGTAGTTGATTGGTTCACAAAACAAAACAATGAACTCACAAGAAGGCTGTGTTGGTTTATTTGTTTGTTTGTTTGTTTGTTTGTTACAGTCTTTTTTTTTTTTTTTACAGTTTTTTTTTTTTTTTTTTTTTTTTTTTTTGAGACGGAGTCTCGCTCTGTCGCCCAGGCTGGAGTGCAGTGGCGCCATCTCGGCTCACTGCAAGCTCCGCCTCCCGGGTTTACGCCATTCTCCTGCCTCAGCCTCCCGAGTAGCTGGGACTACAGGCGCCTGCCATCTCGCCCGGCTAGTTTTTTGTATTTTTTAGTAGAGACGGGGTTTCACCTTGTAGACCAGGATGGTCTCGATCTCCTGACCTCGTGATCCGCCCGTCTCGGCCTCCCAAAGTGCTGGGATTACAGGCTTGAGCCACCGCGCCGGGCCTGTTACAGAGTCTTGCTCTGTTGCCCAGACTGCAGTGCAAGGGCTTGACCTTGGTTCATTGCAAACTTCGCCTCAAATGATCTGCCCACCTCAGCCTCCCAAAGTGTTAGGATTATAGGCATGAGTCACCGTGACTGGCCACAAGAAAGACTTTGTTTCATTTTTGTCTTACATTTCTAGATTATAAAAATATTTACATACGTTTCTACAGAAGAGGGTAGAGATTGTGATTCTTTTATTCTCTATTTGTTTAAAGTTACATACTACTGTACTTCATGATGTGCTCTTCATTGAATTATTTTCCATCTCAAAGTATATTTTTAATTTCCACATAGAACAGTTAATATAATTTTTTACAACATCCATGAAATGCAAAACTAATTCTCAAACACAATTTTCATTGTATTTAAGTCTTTGTTTTAAAAAGTTAATTAAATGAAAGTATATAAATGACTGAAAATGAATCTATAAACACTACTGGAAAAAATTTAAAATATAGTTCCACCTAATGCCATCTTTGAATATAATTATCAACACTATCTAAACTGACAACATAATGTGGAGATATGATTAATGGAATCAGTAGAATATTTTTCTAAAATATTTTTAATATTATAATTTAAATATATCGGCTTTCCTTTTTTTTTTTGCTCACATCCACAATGGCAGAATGGTAAGAAAAGCAGCAAACTTCTCAATATCTCAAAGTTTTATACTTAAGATTCAGTCAAATAATATTTAAAGTTGTTTTTATGGTCTGAGAGACAGACTTACTTGGATTTCAGTTTTGGTTTAGTTGCATGATCTCAAACACATTAGTTACTCAATCCATTTCCTTATCAATAGTGTGCATGTGTTTGTGTGTATGCTGTGGTAATGGTAGTGGTGGTGGTGTTTCACAGTTTAAATAAGAATGGAAGTACAATAAGGTAGCCTCCGCTGGCTTAATTGGGATGTGAATGTCATTAGAAGAAACATACCTCACCTCTCACTCAATGTTCCTCAACTCTTCACCTCCCTAAAGTAAAAGAAGAGGGAGGAGGATACATAGGATTTTACAGAGCCTATTCTTCAGCTGGTCCATGAACTAGGTAAACTCTTGTGATTAAATAACAGGATGGGCAGCTGATATACTAACTGATACAATTGGTAAGATTATGGGCACAGACATAGGTGCTTAAAACAAGAAAATAAAGTGTGGCAAATAACTGGGGAGAAGTCTATTCTCCTAATTCTTCAGTAGTAATGACTGAAGTCTTCCAAGACTAGAAGTCTTGAAAGATATCATTCAGGGTCAGGTTACTTAATATTGCCACTGGAAGTCCCAATACAGGCAGTGGCCAATTAGCTTCTCAGACAGTGTAGGTAGACAAATGAGAACCAGAAAAGGATGGGAAAAGTAATACCCTTAAAAACTGTAGCTGACTGGATGAATTGTAAGAATATCTGCAGTCTCATTTGAGTACTTTTGAAAATAGCAAGAAATACATTGAGAGAGATTAACATTCAGCCTCCTAGAGAGATGGAGTTTCAGTCCATGGAACCCTAATTTGGGTAGGAAATTTTACTGTTTTTTTGTAGACACCTGCTGGTAAAGCCTAAGCCATAATATTATTTGTGACTGACTCTTATCGTTCTTTTCTTACAGTTATCTGTAAATAATTATCATATCTTTTCCACTTTATATCCTGAAATACAGAAGGAATTGAGACTTTGAGAAGTTATATGGACCAATGTTTTGTCTCTAGACTAAACTATACTTTAAAACTGACATGTATATTACTCCCAACTAAGAGGTAGAAACTTTGCAATGATTGCTAAGATATTGATATTGTCTTATAACAGCTGGATAAAGAAAAAATAGTCACACAGTTTCACAATGTTGTCCTCTTTCTTACTGCGAGTTATGAATTTTGTAATCACTCATGTTTCATGGAAGAAATGTGATATGGTTTGGCTGTGTCCCCACCCAAATCTCGCCTTGAATTAAAGTTTCCATAACCCCCATGTGTCATGGGAGGGACCCAGTGAAGGTGTTTCATCATGAGGACAGTTACCTTCATGCTATTGTCATGACAGTGAGTTCTCAAAAGATCTGATGGTTTTATAAGGGACCTTGCCCTGCCCCTTTACTCTGCACTTCTCCTTGCTGCCATCATGTGAAGAAGGACGTGTTTGCTTCCCCTTCCACCATGACTGTAAGTTTCCTGAGGCCTACCCAGGCATACAGAACTGTGAATTAATTAAACCTCTTTTCTTTATAAATTACCCAGTCTTGGATATGTCTTCATTAGCAGTGTGAGAAAGAGCAAATACAAAATGTCAACAGATTTTTGTTAACCACACAGTGTTCAAAACTGAATACGGAGTTTTATTACAGTGGAGAATGTGACAATTCCAAACTTTCAAAGTCATATTAAATCTTCAGCTAAAAAAATTCCAAATAGCTTAGCACACTCAGAAATATATATAAAGAAATGAATATTGTCATCCTTATATCATCAAGAAATTCTGAAAAATTTAGCAACAAACTCTGGCACCTACCAAGGGTGTATCTAATCTCTAACAATTTTTTCCACACAGACATAAGTGCAAATCCATTGCTACTTTAGTTATTTAATTCATTATTCTTAAGGCTTCCCTCCCTTACTAACAACTGGAGTTCTCTGATATCATGCAAATATGAAATGGGAATACATCATGAAGGCTTCTTGGGGATTCAAAAGATATATGTAATTTTTTCAGGGCACAGGCACTCATATAATAAGAATAAATTTCAAAAGTGGCACTCCTGTCTCATGGTAATTGCTAGTCCTCTCAATTTCCCATCATCTACATCCTGTAATTCTTAATATTTATGAAATATGAGCCACAGTCATTCTATTAAAGCTGGCTTCTTTCCCATTTTCTTAACACAGGAATACATATGCCAAACCCTGAGAAGTAATTTCAGTGTCGCTGATGCTTTATTTTTTCTTGATGTATTTAGAAATCTCGCTATGACATCTTATTGTGCTCATGCCGTCTATCCACGAGGCAGTGTTATAATGAGGTTACACTGTGCAATAGACTGAATACTGGTGTCCCCCTGAAATTCCTATGATGATATCCTAAGAACTTTTGGCAGGTGATTAGGTTATGATGGTGGAGCCCTCATGAGTAAGGCTAGTGGCAGCCCTTATGAAAGAAATCCTGGAGAAGTCCCTTGCCCCTCCTGCCATGCAAGGTTACAATGGAAGGCAGGTGTCAATGAGGAAGCAGACATTCCCCAGTCAACCAATCTTCTAATGCCTTCATTTTCACCTTTCCACTGTCTGTAACTATGAGAAATAAATGATTACTGTTTATGAGTCACCTAGTCTATGACATTTTATTATAGTAGTCCAAATTGAATTAGACACACTGTCTCTGCCATTGATCTTTAAGTGCTTGAAAAAACAAAAAAAAATTCAAAATAAATTTGTGACTTCCTAAATTTTACTAAGGAAAAATATGAACCATTATTTAGAGCCACATTGTAACGTGTTTTTTACAAAAATCCAATTACATAACATCAAAATGGAAGAAATACATGTCTTTAAAATGCTAAGTAATAATAATAAGCACAACTGGTAAATTAAGAATCTGGGATTTGAACTCAGATCTGTCTTAGTGTCCCGCCAAATTTCACCCCAGAAACAGGATAGTTTATGCCATAGGGGCAACCTTCAACCAGTGGGTGTAAGGGATGGTAGATAAATGTCTACCAATTTTTCTGGATGGGTAGTTCTAGTAAGCCTCCTGCCCATTTCTCAGGATATCTCAGTGGAATCAAACCCACATTCCTCAGAAAAGTAGCCCTGGAAATATACCATAAAAATTGTTTTTTCCTTCTGCCCTATCTCATTTTCCCCAGCCCTCACTCTTGCGTCCTTGGATCACCTCCACAATAAGCCACCTGCACCCAAGTCCTCATTCTCAGGCTCTGTTTTGGGGAAAATGTAAACTGATACCATCATGTGTGTATCACAATAGCCTGTTACTTTCTCTAAAGACTGACCCAAACAGGACTGTGTTGATTTAATTTTGCATACTTCTGAAAGTTATATGTTGCAAAAACACAAGATGTTATACAAGATGTTATACAAGCTGGCAGAGTGAATAGCTTTTGAATATCTAACTTTTTTTTACCAGTTCATCACAACTTGGCCTTAGTTTCCTCATCTGAAAGGATATGACAACATGGTCTATAAATTACTTCCTTCTCAGAACCTAAATTCAGTTACCTTAAAGTCTCATGAGTAAGAAAGAGATGTTTGATTAAGCAATCTGTACAACCTAAATTAGCCCCAACTGGAATGCTGAAATGATAAAGCTAGTTCTTCTTTATGGTTAGTCAATGACCCATGGTCTAACTGCTATGACATGAGAACATTTTGCTAATTACTGAACACATTTTTGAGAGCTTTTTTTTTTTGTCAGCCACTGTAGAATTCAGAGGATTCTATTCCTACTGACATTACCGATTATAATCGCTCTCCACAGCTATAAAGAAAGAGAAATGCTGCAATGAGATGATATACCCAAAGGTAAGCATGAGAAAATCTAAATTTAGCAGAATATTTATTTTTCCCATACAGGAAAGTTTTGCTGATTATCGAGATGGCAAAAGAAATTTTAAAAGGAAATATTCTATCTGTAACCTCTGCATTTTAAGCACTCTTACCACTGAGAGCCTTAAGCCAGTCCAAATTTGGAAAAAAGAGGAAATGGATGAGGGAATCATTAACCTCATTGTTTCCTAGGTTTTCCCTAGTGTGTCATAAGTGAATAGGACTTTCTATCTGATTGGAGTAAGTCCTGTTCCCACAAGGCAAGATGATGATAAACTAAACAAATTATAATGGTCTCCTTCACGGCACTGCTTCTAAGATAAACTATAAAAATATTTTGAATTATTGAAATATGCATAAATGGTATTTTATAGTTTAAAACATAGTCCTTTCATAATATTATTTACCTATAACGTATTTATGATGCTCCCATTATAAATTAAATTTCTGAAGTTTACATCTCACTCTCAATCGCTTTCCTCTGTTCCATATTTATAGACCCAATGTCATGTCAAACATCTTTACTTAGGAACTTCAGCTCTGCAAATGTCCCCCACACCAATATGTCCCAAAGGACTAATCATTATTGCTCTTCAAAACTTTCCCTCTTTTCTTCTCACAATTTTCATTCTTCTAACAATTCCTCTCCTGGAAAATTACACCCACCTTGAAATTTTTTAGAAACTTCTGAATAATCCCTGTTCTCATTATCTATCTTAATCTGCTCAGATTGCTATAACAAAATAATGTAGATTGGATGGCTTAAACAACAGATATTTCTCACAGTTCCTGAGGCTAAAAAGTCCAAGGTCAAAATGACAATCAATATAGTTTCTGTTGAGGACTCTCTTTCTGTCTTGCAGATGGTCACCTTCTCATTGTGTCCTCACATAGTGAAGGGGGACAGGAAGTGAATTCTGGTCTCTTTTCTCTCCTTATAAGGATACCAAGTCCATCATGGGGCCCCTCTCACATGACTTCATCTAAGTTTAATAATCCCCTAAAGGACCTTCTTCCAAACACTATAAATACTAAATATTTGGTAGTTAGGGCTTCAACATATGATTTTGGAAGGACACAAATGTTCATTGTATAACATTATAACCCTGGTTTCTAAAATGCATAATCTTCTTGCATACAAAATACATCCATTCCATCTCAAAAGCCCCAAACATCTTAACTTGCTTCAGCATCAACTCTAAAGTCTAAAGTCCAAAGTTGTATATAAATGTCATCCAAATCAGATATAAGACATGAGGTACAATTTATCCTGAGGCTAAAATCCTCTACAGCTGTGAACCTGTGATGCAAGACAAATTATGTCCTTCAAAAATACAGTGGTAGGACAGGAATAAACTAGACATTCTTATTCCAAAAAAAAAGAAAGAAAGAAAGAAAGAGAGAGAGAGAGAAAGAAAGAAAGAAAGAAAGAAAGAAAGAAAGAAAGAAAGAAAGAAAGAAAGAAGGAAGAAAGGGGTGATGCGTGCCAAGCAAGCACCAAACCTAGCAAGGTAAATACAATTAGATTTTAAGACTCAAGAATAATTGTCTTTGGTTCTGGGGCTTTTGTCCCACCTCTGTGGCTCTGCAAGGCTCCAGGCAACTGCTTTCTGGCCTGTTGAAACCCAGATGGTCCCTTATCCTCCACTCAGTACTTTGAAACTGAGGAACCTACTCCAATGATCTTTGAATTGCCTTTGGAGTCTTTCTTTTCTGTTTGAAGAACAGTGAGTGTTCACAGCCAAGTAGCTCTATGGTCTGTCTGGTCCTGTAGAGTCTAAAAGAATCAACATCCTTCCTTCATCTGGTTCCATCTCTGTTTTCTCCTGTTCAGCATGGCAGTGTTTCTGGGTGGCTGATTAAGTTCACAGTTCACACTCATACCATTGTTATTATCAAATTGTTGTTTGTTATATGGATAGGCTGATAATTTTCCAAGTCTTAAAGTTCCAGTTTCTTTGTGCTTAATAATTCCTTCTTCAATTTCTTTCTCCTTTCTCATGTTTTGTTATAGGAACTCAGGAAGAACTAAGCCATTTATTCAATACTTTGCTTAGAAATTTCAGCTAAATATCCAGTTTCACCATTCACAAATTCTACCTTCCACACAACACTAGAACACAGTTCAGCCAAATTATTTGCCATGTTGTAACAATAATGTGCTCCTCCCTTACATCTAAGACCTCACCAGAGTACTCTTTGACAGCATTTCTACCAACATCCTGTTAATAATTATAAATATATATATATATATATATAAAATCTAAGGATAGATGCTGTATCTACAGATGTTCTCTTTTCTTTCTGAGCCCTCATCAGAATCTCTTCACAATCCCTTAACAATCCCTTCATAGCAATCTCAGCTTTTCTAGCATGCACCTTAAAACTCTTTCAGCCTCTGCCCATTACCCAGTTCCAAAGCCACTATAATATTTTTAAGTATTTTTTACAGTAGCATCCCACTTCTCAGTACCAAAATGTGTATTAATGATGATTCTCCAGAGAAACAGAGTCAATAGGATGTGGGGAGAGACAGGCAGAGAGAGAGATTGATCATAAAGAATTGGCTTATGCAATCATGGAGGCTGAGAAGTCTGAAACTGAAAAAGGCAATAGTATAGTTCCAGTCCAAAATAGAATTACAGAAAAGCCTATTTGATAGCACAACAGAATGACTATAGTCAATAATAACTTAGTTGTACCTTTTTTAAAAACTAAAAGGGTGTAATTAGATTGTTTGTAACACAAAAGATCAATGCTTGACGGAATGGATACCCCATTCTCCACAATGTGATTATTATGCATTGCGTGCCTGTATCAAAACATTCCTGTAATCCCATAAATATATGTACCTTCTGTGTACCCACAAAAAATTTAAGAATTCTAGTAAGTTAAAAAGGTAAGCGCAAAAAATAAAGAATGACTGAAAAGCAAGAAAACGAATGGCATAAGTCTGCTCTAAGTCCAAGTCTAAAAATAGGAGAAAACTGATGTCCTAGCTTAAACATAGTTAGACCCAGAGAAAAAATTATTTCCTACTCACTGTTTTACTCTATTCAGGCTTCAACTGAGTGGATGAGGCTGACCCAAATTGGGAAGGGCAATGTGCTTTACTTTACCAATTTAAATATTAATTTCATCCTGAAACATACTCACAAACATACCCAGAAAGAAAGTTTAACTAAATATCTAGGTATGCCATAACATACAAAATTAACCATCACATTATCTATCCAAAATAGAAGCATCAAGTTCAAATTCTTATCATTTATTGTCTAGAAAAATATAATACTCACACCAGCCTTTTCTCTATCTAGTTCATAGTTTCCAGAAATATGTCCCTAAAATAAAAATGTAATTCTAGCACCTTAGGATATGCCATCTGTATACTTTTATCAATGTAATGTATTATCCTTTGTCATTCTTTCTCTTTGGTTAACTACATTATTTGCTTTTCCTCAACTCTACCATATACCCTCTTATTCCTTTTGCCTTTGCAAGTTACTTGTGCAAAATTTGACTCTCTTTCCTTCATCTAAGTCAACCCTAAAATTATTTTAAGGTCTGTCTATACAGAAAAAGTGAAGTAGAAATATCACTAAACATAGAAAATTATGAAAAGAAAAATAATCCATATGCACTCTATATGTGTTATACTCTAGATGGTAAATGCTGTGGACGTATCCAACATGACACCAGCCTGAAGGCAGAGGAACAAGAAGCTTCCATTATCATATATTCCACCAGATAGCAGAGAATACTTTGAAGTTTTTCCTTCAGGTTTCTGACCATTTGGATTAAGGTATGGTCATTTTAAAAACTCGCAGTAGATGAATTAAAGTTTTAGACTTGATCAACACTGAAGTGATGGTCACTGAGAAAATGAGAATTAGAGGTATATGAAATCATGTATCTTTTAACATGCACTCTCTGAAATGGGGGTACTCAGGAAGAGTGTTGCACTAGGGAGGAGGAAGCCATTAGATGCTCTAGGTGAGAGAGGATGTAGAAAGAGGTGAAAGGGTAGATCTGCCCTCCTCGCAGGTTCCCACAGGAACAAGCATGAATACCTCCTACTTTTCAGTATGCTGCAGAGAAACAAATAGGAGATTAGGTTGTGCAGACTTCAACAAAGCACAGTAAGATACCCTCTCATGTTTATGTTAAGTAACTATGTGAGTTGTATCAAGGGAACAAAAAATATACAGTGTGTGTTTCAGTCAAAATAAATTAATTATTTATTAAGAAGGGTAGCACTTGGCCTCCCTTGTTTCAGTAAAACACAAAATTCCCAACTGTGAATACCTACATTTTTCCATTTAAATTTCTTACCAAAATAAAGGGAATTATTAGCATTGTCACTTTTAACCATCTGACCTAGTTAACCTTAATGAGTTTTAATTTCTTTTATAATGCCAGTCCAGGAAGCACATGTTTTTTGCAGTGAACAATGGAGAATATTTAGAAATTATGTAAAACCACTATTTCTTCCTGTTGTGAATCATTTTTAAGTTGAAGAAATATTGGTTTTCCAATTTGTCGAAGAGCATTGAAATGACTAATATTTAAAATAAAAAATATGCATTTTAACATTTGTTAATTTGAATACATTTTCTCTCTTCTTGATTCCTTTTTCCAGGATATGAACTTTTCTGCTTTTGGCTAAGTCTAAGTTTACAGAGTCCCACTGTGTCAGTAGGCCACTTCAGAAACAGACACCAAGATGGGATAGGTATGCAAGAAATTAATTTAGCAAGTTTCTATCAGAGATAATAGGTGAAGGAAGCAAGAATGAGATTGTGAAGCTTTCAAACAACAATGCAAATCTCACAACTGTAAAAGAAGATTCAAAGATTAGGTAGGAAGAACTTCAGACTAGAGTGCAGCTCCAATAAAGTTTGTGCAAGGCCGATGAGCACTACCCAAGAAAAGCTGGCAGACAGAGGAGTCCTGCATGGGGAGAAATGTCCTGCTCTAGTGCCTCCACCATGCTCAGTCTTTGGCTAGGAACAGCCTTTTGGAGGAGCAACCCCTCCATGGTTCCCATATGCTACCTTCCAAAAGAGAAACAGAAAAGGGAGAACAGTGGCCTGAACTGCATCCTCCGTTACTGTAGAGGTCTATAAGCCATGCTGCTACTCATCATACTCTCTCCACTTTCCATTCTAAATCGCCCACCATCACTTTCAGCTGTCACCTCGATAGATGGATTATCTGGTGGTGTTCTCCAAACCTTCACTTTAGAGGAGCCTAAGCCACTGACAATCATACTCTTCTCAGATCAGAACTTACTACATTATCTACCTGGCTATGAACAAGTCTGACTCTGTGACTGTATCAATCCACTGTCAGTCCTGGGGTGCAAAGGAGACACCAGTTAACTTCTCAGAGATTCTGGTGCTCCTCTCACCAGCACATTCCTAATGCATGGTTAATGTTATGTTCTCTGGGTCCCACAGTGGAACATAAACCTCTAGTGGGTCTTCTGGTCTCATACAATGTATCAGTTCCTGTATTCTCACTTTCCTTGCCCCTTTATTCCTTTCTTACCATATGCAAGAACAACTAAGTCATTTTCACTTTGCTCAGAATGAGCCATGATCCTTTTCTCAAGGTTTCTAAGAGCTTCCCAGCAGTGAATTTCCCCCCTCCCCTGGGGTTCTTGCTAGGGTGTTAAACCCAATGTCTTGAGAAAGTGTCCCCAAGTCAATGAATTCACGTTTACCTAGCCTGTGTTCCAGCTTCCTTCATCACCATTAAAATTCAATGACAGGGCCATTTCTCTGGCTCTTGTTGGGACATAATAGCTAACTTTTGCAGTTCACTCAGGATGTAATCTCTTTCCTCTATTTTTAGGCCCAACATGATCCAGCAGGTCTATGCTAGGATTTATTCCTCCTCACCAGCCTGGCATCCAGGAAAGGAGTCAGAGCAACCAACATGTATCATCTGTAGAATCCTCTGTAAATCCTAAAGGCTGTGAGAAGTGATCTGCAAAGCCTAAATTCTCAGAGACATCTACTCATATTTCTCAAAATTGTATTCAAGGGCCCCATATTTTCTCAACATGGCCCTGAGTTTAGCATAACAGAACTGTCCTCGCTAAACTGCCTTTGGAGACGTGAGACTGAAGTCTCTGCTCCTCATTTAGGCCACTCTTCCTCCGAAACAGATAAGAGCCAACTTCTAGTTCACAAAATATGTTCTCTAGCTCTCACACTTAGCCTTTAACAGGGTGTAATTACACTCAGTTTCCTAAAACCCTTCTGCAGAGCAACAGTACTACTTAGTAATAACCAGCTAACTCTACTGTCCTGGTAACCATTGCCCTGCCTCACTCCCAACCCCTTAGCTTTAGCTTTCAGTTGCTTAAATAAGCATTCCACAGGACATTCCTCTCTGCTGGAAAATTATCCCAGATTTCAACCAGTTAAATCTTCAGCAATTGGACTGCCACAGTGTTCCAGAGATTCTCCATGCCACACATTCCACACAGAATAACGTCCTTTTTAAAAGCTCCCTTGCCTGGCTATGAGTAATGCTGTTCAGAGAACACCTCAATCAGCTGACGAACAGTCCCTGAGCAAAAGTTGCTGATAAACGAATCCCACACTTAGCAGAAACAGGCACCTCCAGTACCCCTGGTGTGATCCATCATTGGCTGGGAGAAGTCCAGGAAGAGTGTAGTCCATGCATGAGTGCCACAGTGAATCCAAAGGTGCATCAACTGGAGGCCATGGGACAACTCTGCTCTCTGTAAGCCATTTTTTGTTTGTTCGTTTGTTTTGTTTTTGTTTTTACATGGGTAAGTTCTTTAGTGGTGATTCGTGAGATTTTGGTGCACCCATCACCTGAGTAGTATACACTGAACCATATTTGTAGTCTTTTATGTCTCACCCCCTTTCCATTCTATCCCCCTGAGTCCTCAGAGTCCATTATATCATTCTTACGCATTTGAATCTTCATACCTTAACTCCCACTTATGAGTGAGAATGTACGGTGTTTGGTTTTCCATACTTGAGTTATTTCACTTACAATAGTAGTTTTTAATCTAATCCAGGTGATGGCAAATATCATTATTTCCTTTTTAAGGCTGAGAAGTATTCCATTGTGTATATATATACTGCCATTTATTTATCCACTCGATAAAGTGGGAGGGGCTGCCATGAAGACCTCTGACATTCCCTGGAGACCTTATCCCCATAGTCTTGGTGATTAACATTGGACTTCTTGCTATGTGTGCAAATTTCTGCAGTTGGCTTGAATTTCTCCTCAGAAAATGGGATTTTCTTTTCTATCACATTATCAGGCTACAAATTTTCCAAACTTTTATGTTCTTCTTACCTTATAAAATAATGCCTTTAAGAACATGCAAGTCACTTCTTGAACACTTTGCTGCTTAGAAATTTCTTCTGCCAGATATCTTAAATCATCTCTCTCAGTTCAAAGTTCCACAAATGTCTAGGGCAGGGGTGAAATGCCACCAGTCTTTTTGCTAAAACATATCAAGAGTCACTTTGCTCCAGTTCCCAACAATTTCCTCATCTCCATCTGAGACGACCAAAGCCTGGGCCTTATTGTTCATGTCACAATCAGCATTTTTGTCAAAGCTATTCAATAAGTCTTTAGGAATTTACAAACTTTCCAACATTTTCCTGCCTTCTTTTGAGCCCTCCAAACTGTTCCGACCTCTGCCTGTTACCCAGTTCCAAATTCACTTCTAAATTTTCAGGTATCTTTTCAGCAGCACCCCACTTCTGGCAATTTACTCTATTAGTCCATTTTCACACTGCTGATAAAGACATATGCAAGACTCGAAAATTTACAAAAAAAAAAAAAAAAAAAGAGGTTTATTGGACTTACAGTTCCATGTGTCTGGGGAGGCCTCACAATCATGGTGGAAGATGAAAGGCAAATCTCACATGATGACAGACAAGAGAAGAAAGCTTGTGTGGTTAGTGTGGTTAAACTCCCCTTTTTAAAACCATCAGATCTCATGAGACATATTCCCTATTGTGAGAATAATATGGGAAAGACCCGCCCCCGTGATTGAATTATGGGGTCGCTCCCACAACACATGGGAATTGTGGACATTAAAATCCAAGATGAGATTTGGGTAATGACACAGCCAAACCATATCAGTTGTTTCAGCCAAAAATCTTGGAGTCATACTTGATTCCTCTCTTTTCCAATACTCCTCATCTGGTCCATTAGGCAATCCTATTGGCTCTACCTTCCTAATATATCCCAAATCCAACTACTTGATCCACTCTCTAACCAATTATCTTGGTCCATGCTACCACCATCTCTCACCTGGATTATTGCAATAGCTTCCCAAGTGCTCTTCTCCCCTTCATCCTTGTCTCCCTTCAATTTATTCTCAAAGTAGCATCCAAAGGATCTTTTAAAAATATAAGCCACATGTCGTTTCTTACTCAAAACAAAACCCAAACTTCTAGTATCTGAACTTATCTGCTATGACTTTTACTTTTGCTCATGCTGCATTGTCCTCCTCTAGTTCCTCAGACCCACAAGGCATACTTCTGCCTCAGGACCTCAGGACGGGCTGTTTCCTCTGCCTAAAATGCTCCTCCTTCAGATATTTGCAAGCTCACTTTCTGTCCTTCATTTGTCTCTTCTCAAATATCAGCTTCTCAATGAGACGTGACCGCTCTGACATCCCCATCTCTCTTACCCACCCCATAATAAAATTTAACCCATGATTTAATTTACTAATTCATTGTTTTTATTGTCCATCATTCTCTACCAAAATGTAAACTCTTTAAGAACAAGGATTTTTCACTGAGTATCTTTTGAATTTGTATCAATAAACTCAAAAATGTTGGTTGTTACATTTCCTATTGATATGGTTTGACTGCGTTGCCACTAAAATCTCAACTTGAATTGTATCTCCCAGAATTCCCACGTGTTGTGGGAGAGATACAGGGGCAGGTAATTGAATCGTGGGAGCCTGTCTTTCCCATGCTATTCTCATGATAATGGATAAGTCTCATGAGATTTGATGGGTTTATCAGGGGTTTCCAGTTTTGCTTCTTCCTCATTTATCTCTTGTCACTGCCATGTAAGAAGTTCCTTTCACCTCCTATTATAATTCTGAGGCCTCCCCAGCCTTGTGGAACCATAAGTCAAATTAAAATTCTTTTTGTTCCAAGTTTCAGGTATGTCTTTATCAGCAGCATGAAAATGAACTAATACAGTAAATTGGTATCAGTAGACTGGAGCATTGCTAAAAAGATACCCAAAAATGTGGAAGTGATTTTGTAACAGGGTAACAGGCAGAGGTTGGACTAGTTTGGAGGCCTCAAAAGAAGACAGGAAAATGTGAGACAGTTTGGAACTTTCTGGAGACTTGAATGGCTTTGCCCAACATGCTGATAGTGATATGGACAAAAAGGTCCAGGCTGAGGTGGTCATAAATGGATATGATGAACTTTTTGGGAAATGAAGTAAAGGTGACTCTTGTTATGCTTTACCAAAAGACTGGTGGCATTTTGCCCCTGCCCTAGATATTTGTGAAACTTTGAACTTGAGAAAGATGATTTAGGGTATCTGGCAGAAGAAACTTCTAAAAAGCAAAGGATTTAAGAGGTGACTTGGGTGCTGGTAAAGGATTTCCATTTTCTGAGGAAAGCAGAGTATAAGAGTCTGGAAAGTTTGCAGCCTGATAATGCTATAGAAAATAAAAACCCATTTTCTGAAGAGAAATTGAAGCTAGTTGCAGAAATTGGCATAAGTAGCAAGAAGCCTAATGTTAATCCCCAAGACCTTAGGTAAAATGTCTCTAGACTATGTCAGAGACCTTCATGGTAGCCCCTCTCATCACAGACTTAGAGGCTCAGGAGGAAAAACTGATTTCATGGTCCAGGCGCAGAGTCCTATACTGTGTGCAGCCTAGGGACTTGATGTTCTGTGTCCCAGCTGCTTCAGTCGTGGCTGAAATATGCCAGTGTACAGCTTGGGCCATGGCTTCAGAGGGTGGAACCCCCAATCCTTGGCAGCTTCTACATAGTGTTGAGCTTGAGGGTACACAGAAGTCAAGAATTGAGGTTTGGGAACCTCTGCCTAGATTTCAGAAGATGCAGGGAAACAACTGGATGCCCAGGCAAGTTTGTTGCAGGGGTGGTGCCCTCACAGAAAACCTCTACTAGGGCAGTGCGGAAGGGAAATATGGGGTCAGAGTCCCTACACAGTCCCTACTGGGGCACTGCCTAGTGGAGCTGTGAGAAGAGGACCACTGTCCTCTGGACTCCAGAACAGTAGCTGAGAGGGGGCTGTACCCTGCAAAGCCACAGGGGCAGAGTTGCCCAAGACCATGGAAACCCACCTTTTGCATCAGCATGACCTAGACATGAGACCTGGAGTCAAACGAGATTATTTTGGAGCTTTAATATTTGACTGCCCCGCTGGACCTGCATGGGCCCTGTAACCCCTTTGTTTTGGCCTATTTCTCCCATTTAGAATGGCTGTATTTACTCAATACCTGTACCCCCATTGTATCTAGGAAAAACTAGCTTGCTTTTGATTTTACAGGCTCATAGGCAGAAGGGACTTGCCTTGTATCAGATGAGAATTTGGATTGTGGACTTTTGGGTTAATGCTGAAATAAGACTTTGGGGGACTGTTGGGAAGGCATGATTGGCTTTGAAATGCAAGGACATGAGATTTGGAGCATCCAGAGGTGGAATGATATGGTTTGGCTGTGTCTCTACGAAAATCTCAGTTTGCATTGTATCTCTGAGAATCCTCACATGTTATTGGAGGGACCCAGGGGAAGGTAATTGAATCATGGGGCTCAGTCTTTCCTGTGCTATTCTTGTGATAGTGAATAAGTCTCATGAGATCTGATGGGTTTATCAGGGGTTTCTGCTTTTGCTCCTTCCTCACTTTTCTCTTACCTCCACCATGTAAGAACCGCCTTTCACCTCCCATGATAATTCTGAAGCTTTCCCAGCCATGTGAAACTGTAAGTCCAATTAAACCTCTTTTTGTTACCAGTTTCGGTATGTTTTTATCAGCAGTGTGAAAATGAATTAATACACCTAAGGGTTCAATATCACCTTCAATGGAATATTGACAAGGAGAAGAGAGGAACACCTTGTCCAGCACTTTGAACCAGATATAAGATAGTCATTTATGCGGCAATTTGCTTTTTTTATGAGGGAAACAAAAATTCTCAAGGAAATTATCTCTTCAAAATCAGTTTATAAACTGCATTTCTTTTTGTTTCTTTTAAACAAACTAATCATACAAACGCAGAGAAAAAAATATCTTTCATGTTTCCTCTACAATCCAGAGGTCAAACTTTAGTTGCTTTTATTACTTGTACAAATGTTTAATTTCATGCACCAAATTTGTCATTATGTACACAATTTACAATATTAAGGACAGTTTATGTCATGTGAGATTTCTGTCTGTACTTAAAAACTCCTGTGTTTAAAGGGCATAGAACTTGTATCTTAAATTTGAGGATTAACAAGTTCATTTCTGAATCAATGTACTAGAGTCATTGAGTAATACTATCTTTGTCAGAGTCTAAAATTTGGAAGTCAACCAGTAATAATGATAATGCATGATAAAACTAAACCCACAATTTTCTCTATGATAGATCCGTTGAGTGTGTGCAGTTGAGCCCAATCATGCAAGCATTCAGTACATTGCAGCTGACAAAGTACTCGAATTAAAACTATTTCAGTAAAAATGATAAAATAGTTTTGTATATTCAAAAGTCAGTTTCTCTGAAGGACCGTTAAGGTCAATGGAAACAATACTTTAACATTAAAGAACATTATCTGTGAGTTTTGGAAATAAACTTCTGATAAGCTCTACTTCAAAAGCCTTATGAAATAAAATGAGAAAATAATTAATATAAGGTATAATCAAACAAATGATGTAAATAAGTGCAATGCCACTATACAGTGAATATATGTAAGTCATTAATTCACCAAACCAACTACGAGAGAAAGCAATTAAAGAAATCGAATAAAGATAAGTATATTTTCAGATTAGATTTGAAAAGCAAATAAAACAAGTTGACAAGATGTTCTTAGACCTTCCTGGAGTCAACATGGAAATCCTTGTGCATCTACAGATAGACACATAAATGGCAGAGTCCTTATATGCTCAGAAAATAAATGTAGGAATATTCAGATCTCTGCAACTTAAGACAAAATTGGATATCTCACATAAAGACTTTAGTAAACCTCAGCTTTGTTCCAATCTCCTTATTTTTTTCTTTTTTCTCAACAGCTTTTTTCTTAGATTGTTCTATCAGTTTTCCTATGTGTAACGTTTCTAATATTTCAATCTCTTGCTCACTAAGCTGCTTTTTTCTTCTTCCTTCCTACTTTTATGCTTTCCCTATCTTAAATTCTTCTTCAAGTTGTCAAAGGACAGTATCAAATGAAAAAAATGTTTAAGTCCTACATTTTAATATTGGTTTTAAAATTTATTTGTTAACAAAATCATATGAAATGATATCAGTCTTGTATTATTAGTCAATTTAATTATTAATAATTGTGTCTTTGCTAAGATAACACTAGATATAGATAAAATAAGTCTCCATGTCTTGAATTTTCTGTCAGAAAAATAACATACCTTAAGAATCGTATTTTTCAAAATCCCAAGGTGTCAGATAATAAGTACTATTGGTGTTACTGGCAAATAACCCAGATGAATTCCCAGTTGATATGCCTTCCTTCTGATTACATTTTGGAGAGCAGTTAATTCTTCAAAGAGGGAAACTTAACGAGATATTATGCGTTTAATGGAAATGTGATGTAGATGAGTTTGTGCTTACAAAATAATCAATAACCACAATGTAAAATCAACACTCAATCCTTGTAAGACCACAGTATGAAAATTTCTACTTTCCTTCAAAAAGGGTTTGTAAGTGATTTTAAAAGAAGAAACAGCAGCCTTGACTCTTAGAAAATTTAACTAGATAAATTTGCACATTACAAGTCTTAAAACTAGAAACCATATTATTAACTGTGAAACTATGTAATTAGTTTCTTTATGAGCTTTCAATTTTTTGCTAGATAAAATTAAAACTGCTACCAAAAATTGAGGCCATTATGAACATGACAGGTCATTTGTTGAGAAAAGGGTTATGTAGAAATAGCATCTGATAATTTGTTGGAAATATTAGCATATAGATGGCTATGAAATGTCTGAAGTATTATCAGAATAATTCTAATAAAAAATTTTTGCAATGTAACTCGAATATGGTTCTATTTCAAACGTAGTTAGGTTCTTAGCCCTAATGGCAAGCAGCGGCTATACTAAATGTATTTAACCTCAAGACACATTGGTAAGAAATTTATAATTCTACTGTTTTTAAAACATTACAAAAATAAAAGGTATATACACATAACATCTACCGCAACAATCAATGAAAAAAACATTCTTTTCACAAAGAGTTAAATACACAAGTTTTCAAGAACAATAGTAGCTTCTCTTAAACTTTCTTAACTTACCTAGTGTTTTCCATCACTAAAAAAGCTGTATGTAAATCGTTAAGTTTAGACTACTGAATCTATATCAGTCTTTGTAAACCAGACTCAAAGCATATTTCTTTTAAGTTAACATGAACATAATAGTACACACAAAAGAAAATATAACTGTGAGTTTATATGCAAAGTACTGGACAACTCTAAAATGTATACATTCTTCCTTTTTTCTTGAAAATGTCTCTCTACACTGATACTTCTGGCAGAAACCTGACAATAGTGGCTACACTAATCATAGTATCCTATTTAGATGGACAACAGTTAATTCATTTGAGCAAAAGTTTTAGAGATCTGTTTTAGACCTTTAAATCAAACTCCAGGTATATACAATAGTATCCGTTATCCACAGTTTTGCTTTCTGCAGTTTCGGTTACCCATGGTCAATAGTGGTCTGCAAATTTTAAATTGAAAACTTCAGAAATAAATAAATAACTCATAATTAAATTGCACACCATTCTGAGTAGTGTGAAGAAATCTTGAGCCATCCCATTCCACTCTCACCTGACTGGGACATGAATTATCCCATTGTCCTCCATCTCCACACTGTATATTCTCCCTGTCTGTTAGTCACTTAGTCACTGTCTTGGTTTTTGGATCAACTGTAAGGTACCTCAGAGACTGTGTTCAATATGTACACCTTATTTTACTTCATAATGGCCTCAAAGTGCAAGAGTAATGCTGCTTTTATGTTGTTATAACTGTTCTATTTTATTATTAGTCACTGTTTTTAGTTTCTTGCTATGCTTAATTTATAAATTAAATTTTATCAGAGGTATGTATATACAGGAAAAAATATGGTATATATAGGGTTCTGTACTACCTGTGGTTCTGTGGCTTCAGGCACCCACTGGGGATCTTGGAACGTAGCCTCCACAGATAATGGGAGACTACTGTAAACACAGTGTTTACAAGGAAATGGTAACACTTCCAGTACAGGAAAAAAAAAATCTATTTAGAGATTTTTAAATGACTCATTCAAGACACTTGTCCAGAAGGCACTAACATAGAATTTGTAGAGTTTAAAAATACAGTATGCACTTGTTCCCCAAAATCTATGGAAATAAAAAAAAAATAATAAATAAATAAATACAAATAAAAATATGGTATGGAACCAGCCTAACTACTCATGGAACTGCTGTTTATGGTTTCTTTTGAATAAACATAAAAATTGAGACTCCCAGTCTTAAAACTTGAGAAAGTTACATTTGTCTTATCCAGGTTCCTTTCTCAGGAAACCACCCATCAGGCCTCCCAGACAGTATCAAGGAACAGAAACTTACCAAATCACCACATCTGGACAATAAGATGAAAGACTCCTCACCTGTCATGATCGCCTAAGTGACCACCTGCTTCCTGTTGACCAACTCCTCTTCTTTACCCCTCCCTAATTCCTGTTTTCCCACATATGCTTACATTTCTTCCCTGCTATACAAACCCTTAGTTTTAGTTGGTTGAAGTGACTAATTTAAGGCTGATCTCCCATTCTCCTCAGCTGTGGCACCCAAAAAGAAGACTTCTTCCATGGAAATTCTCATTGTCTCAGTGACTGGCTTTCAGTGTGGTGAGCTGCAGGACCTAGACCAAAACCCTGGCATTTTGATAACAGTTTGATTTTTCAGTTGTACAATTCTTATAATGAAGAGTGGTAATGTAATTTATAAGTGACTTAGATTAAAACAATTGACCTGACTATTTAGTTTCGATTACTTAACACTCTAAATCATAGTATATTTAAATTTAAATTAAATGCTTGCAGCTAAAAATGCATCTTAATTCATATTATAGCAGCTTCATCCTTTAATATTTGTATGCAACTATAAGATAAGTCTTAAAATTGTGAAATAATTAAGGGCACATGGGACAGACTGTTTGTTGCCGCCCCCAAAAATCTATTCCTCTTTTTTTTCTGATGGAGTTTCACTCTTGTTGCCCAGGCTGGAGTGCAATGGCATGATCTCGGCTCACCACAACTTCCACCTCCCGGGTTCAAGCAATTATCCTGCCTCAGCATCCTGAGTAGCTGGGATTACAGGCATGTGCCACCACACCTGGATAATTTTGTATTTTTAGTAGAGATGGGGTTTCTCCATGTTGGACAGGCTGTTCTCGAACTCCCGACCCCAGGTGATCCACCCGCCTTGGCCTCCCAAAGTGCTGGGATTACAGGTGTGAGACACCATGCCCAGCCCTCTTTTTTCTTTTGTAATAACATTTCAACAATGCACATAGCCACTCAGATGAAAATTATATTACCTGGCTTCTCTCAGAGGTATGACTAGCCATGTATCCTATTTCTTACCAGTGAACTGTGCAAAAGAGAAATGCAGTATTCCTGTATCTTGCACTTGCCTTAAAGAAATATCACTTTCCTCCCTCCCCTTCCCCTCTCCTTTCCTTTCCAGTGGTAAATGATATAGTAACATTGAAACCTTCATTATGCAAGAGCAACCATGTCAGCCTGAATCCTTGGCTTACCTCAAGAAATATAGCCCACATGCCCACCGACTGCTGAAAGGAAGAATGTGATGTCTGGTTTGAGTCTTTTCATTTTGGGACCTCTTTGTTATCATAGTTTAGCCTATCTCTAATCTATGTCACCCAATTATATATAGTATTTTTTAAATTATTGTAAAAATTTAAGTTATGAATATTAAAAAATATGTTGTTCTCTAATCTTAGTTACTGAAGCAGAAGTTAAAAGAGAAAAATAAATTTTCCTTTACTTGGCTGACTTACTCCAAAGCCAGCAATAGGCAGGGCACTGGCCAAGATGTGATAATGCTATCCAGGAAGCCAGAGTCCACAGGAATGAGCTCCAGAGACTCCCACCACCCTTCTCAGAACAAGGAAAGAAAACAAATTCCTTTGCTATCTCTTCCTCCCCTTACTGTTTCTCAATTTACCAAGTTTTGTGAGTTCCTGTTTTTCTTTCGATGCAGCTACAAGGTCACAAGCTTAACCCTGGCACTGTTTGATTAACTGCCTTTGTTCTGCTTCTGTAAGCCCGCTTGCCTGCACCATGAGTTTCATGCCATTAGACTCCCACCACACCAATCAAACTAGTCAGCCCCTTTCAGGAGTATGTATAAAAGTCAAGCCCTGTCTTTGTTCAGGGCTCAGCTTTTGGATGTGAATCTGCTGGGCCAGTGGCCACTTAAATAAAATCCTCCTGCTTCACCCATTGGTCTCTCTGGTCCTTCTGATTCCTGCAACTTTACAAATTCACTTGTAAGGCTACACATTTATATTTCACTATTATTCACCATGATTGTATAATTTTCTTAACAAGAATATTTCAGATTTCAAAATTATGAGTCTCATTTCAAAGAACAAACTTAATTGATTATGTTTAAAAGCAAAAGATTCTTCCTGAATTTTTTTCTGTGACCAAAAAAGTTCTTTTTTCTCATTTCTAATCTTTGATTAGAATGTAGAGTAGCATGAGAAATAGATAAATAATCTTGTATGAATTATGCATAAAGAGGAAAAGAAAGAAAAGGCAAGGAGCAATTTCCCTTTCAGTTTGAGAAGTGTTAGTAACTGTTGCTGAGCTGAGGAAGCACTTTGGTGCAAAACCCTTGAGACTTACTTGATGCTCTACATGAACTGCATCATCCTAAGAAGAGTGAAAATATATAGCTGGTATCAAAGGTAAAGAACTCAGGTAGCTCCCCCGGTAGACTACTGCTTTGCCCTGTGAATGTAGCTAAAATCATCTTAATAATCCCCCTCCCACCTCCACCACCCTCCAGCCCCCAGCACTTTGCTCTATGTGACTGTTGGAAGACCCTAAGCTAATTCTTGCAAGCCAAATTTTTAAAAAATATGTAATAATTGACTATTATTTCTTTAAAAAGAAAAAACAAATATGTGTACTTGTTAAAATAAACTATATATAGATATGTAAATAAAATATGGTAAGAAACATAGAATGAACTCATTTTTACATGACATTCTCTATGGAGGTTATACCATGATCTTTCAGTAGCCACAATTTATAATGTTAAATTACAGGGACATACTTGAGCATTTGCCCCTAACAAACTTAACAATTATATACTGAGACTTAAATTCAAGTTGGTAACTTGCATAACTTTGGGAAAATTACAAATCCCTTCAGATCCTCAATATAGGAAGAATGGAGAGGATTGCTTTAATGTTGAAATTTGTAAAGTAGTGTAAGTCTTAGCATATAGTATACACAGCACATCTTGGTGATTATGTTAGTTGCACAAATTGGATCATGGTTCATACATTGTCTTGAACTTTGTTCTTCTTCCACCCAACAATATACCATAAGGATATTTCCAAATCAGCACAAATATATTTACTTCATCTTTTTGTAGTGAATTCATGATATTATATAAACATAGATTACCAATATTTATGTAATTAGTGTTGACATTTATGTAGTTTCCAATATTTTTGTTATTATAGACAATGCTGCAGAAATATGTGTGTGAATGTGTGTATATGTGTATGAGTATGTATATCTTGACATATGGTTTCAAATATATCAATTGGGGTAAATTTCTAACCATGCAGCAGCTGGGTCAAAAATCATGTGCTTTTTTTTATTCCACAGTTATTGCAAAGTAGCCCTTCAAAAAGTTAGCAGAAGTATGCCTAACATACCAGATATTCTTACCAAATGTGGGTATTATTAAGCTCATTTTTTCAAAAAAAAAAAAAAA
>NW_016810691.1:71460-98205 GCF_001698545.2 Rhinopithecus bieti
AAAAAAAAAAAAAAAAAAAAAAAAAAAAAACATGACGAATGAATTTTATTGCTTTAATTTGCAAATGTTTAATTACAGGTGAGCCTTTCTTAGCATCTTTTTGTGTTAGTAAAATAGTTGCATTTTTTAATGAAATGGCTATGCATGTCTTCTTTTTTATTGAAAGATAAGAGCTTCTTATATATTAAAGAATATGGACGTTTGCCACTTACCTTTAGACTATGTTCTTATTTTCTTTGCAGATTTTTTAAAATTTTGTGTAATCACTTTTATCAATCTTTTCTAATGTGTGCAGGTTTTGTCTTTCTCCATTTTCTATTTTTTTGATTACAAGATTATTTTACAAAATTATTTTACTTTTCAATATATTGTTTTGATATTTGCTATTTTTGGAATGTCCACTAACTATCTAGATGTTTGGATTATATTCACCCTATCTAGAAATTTCAGAAATATGACTCCCATATTGCACAATTGATACACATATCTAAATGTACAAGTAGATATGAACAAATATACATATCTATGTGTCTTCATCTGTTTGGGCTGCTGTAACAAAAGTACCATACACAGGTGGCTTAAACCACAAACATATATTTCTCACAGTTCTGATGGCAGGAAAGTCCAAGAACAAGGCACTGATAGGTTTGCTGTCTGCTAAGGGCCCACTTCCTGGTTCATAGACAGTTGTCTTTCCCTGTGTCCTCACAGTCCTTACGTGGCAGCAAAAGGGCAAGAGACTTCTCTTGGGTTATTTATTTATTTATTTATTTAGACAGGGTCTCAACTTTGTCACTTTGTCACCCAGGCTAGAGTGCAGTGGCACAACCTTGGCTCACTGCAGCCTTGACTTCCTGGATTTCTCCTACCTCCACCCCTCAAGTAGCTGGGACTACAAACCAAGTACCACCACACCCAACTAATTTTTGTATTTTTTGCAGAGACACGGTTTTGCCATGTTGCCCAGGCTGGTATCAAACTCCTGAGCTTAAGCAGTCTGCTCACTTCAGCCACCCAAAGTGCTAGGATTACAGGCTTGAACCACAGCACTCAGCCTTGAGATCTTTTTAATAGGTGAACTAATCCCATTTATTAGGGCTCTACCATCGTAACCTAGTCACCTCCCAAAAGTCCTCCTCCTAAACCATCACATTTAGGGTTAGAATTTCCATATAGAAATTTGGGGGTGGGAGACAAATATTTAGTTTATAGCACTATGTATTCAGTCATAAGAAAAAGATTTTACTAATTGGCCAAATGTTATTCAGGTTATCTTCTGGGTCTAATTCAGATCTTTTAATATCTTAGAGCTACAATTTACTGCATATAAATAATTTGAATTACAGATACTATTAACCAAATGAAATTTTAATTTCTTACATTTTTCTTACATAACTCCTTAGTAGTGCAAATGCAGGCAATATAATTTAGTCGTGACAGGAAACAGATGCTGAAGCCCACAGAAATTAAAATCAAAAACTTCAAACAGCTAAAATTTTATAGCCAGCCTTATTATTTATATTTCCCCAAAGTAACAATAAAACTGCTATGTTTCAGAAATCTTCAGAAATATATAGTTTATTCATATAAATTCATATTATATCCATTACAATACCAATAAAATATCAAATGTCATTAATTTACAGTAAAAATCATAAGCCAAGTTTTTATATCCTTTGTACTACATAGTACAGAAATGTAAAAAAAAAATAATAATATATACAGATTTGTACATGAAAGTAAATTTATATAACTATGGTAAATGTAACTAATTTTTAATCAGTATGAGGGTCTGCTGTTCAGAGAAACCTATCAGTAATGAGAACTTTCAGCACACCTTGAAATTGAATATAAATTGCTCAACATATTCTCTAGAGAATTTACCTGAGTTTGGAAACTCTGGAAACAACCATATTCATGTTATATTTATGTGTTTCAAAAAGATTTTCTGTCCAGTAACGTCAAATGAACAGACTGCTAAACTCTCATTTGTTTTTCACATCATTTCCCTGCTTTCTCTTCTACTTTCCCTGGTGAACAGATATTCATTTTTCGGATTCATATACCAATTTGAGTCTCAGCTACTTTGTAAGTTACAAAGACCTAGAGGCTTGAGTTGTGGTTGTGAATTTCTCACTGTAGTTGTGTCTCAAGCAGATGCTAGCCTAGCAGCTATCCACAGCCATTAAGAACATAAAGAAAAATATAGCAGCCAATGGCTATAGGGAAAAAAAAAAAAAAAAAGAAACCTCATGATCAGCCAGCTGTTATACTTTGAATGCTGCTGAAATATGAGCACAGAAAGGACGATAAGAGAATTTCAAACTATTCACACGTGTGTGGTGGAAAGATTTTCTATCTGGACCAATCAGGGGAAGGGCCTACAGAGGACAAAGCTGAAAGACTTGCCCCTAAATTACAAAAACTGATATTTCTATTTCCTTGTGAATTGATTGAGATATGCCAAATTGGCCAAATCTTCAAGTTACACTCTAAGCAGCTGTATTTGTGAAAAGCTAGCCAAAATATTAGGTGGAATAATGTTAAATATATCGTGTATCATGTGTGATTCATTTTCCTACTATTATATCTTTATTGTTTCAATTAGTGTTTTTTTCCCAATTGATTCACGTTTTTCTGATAATTGAATTGCTGAAGAAGAGGGATGTGTCATTGTCCAGCTTTTTTAAACTGTAAGAAATAATGTAATGTTTCTAAATTTGGAATATATCAACCTTTCTAGATTAAAAGCTCCAAATATTTATGTTCACATTTTGACAATTCTCTGGTTTTGGTAACGTCTACAATGACATCAAAATTCAATTTCATTAAAACTTAGCCAGCTATTTTATATAATTTTGAGATTGTTTTGTCATCTTATGCAAACTGTTTGAGGAATATGACATATATCAACCTCCAATAATTTGTAAAATTTATAAAATAATGGTATCTTTTGTTTTTTAATCCATACAGATAAATCACTTATTTCAAGATCTCTCATTAAAAAAATATATTGAGACTGCCTATGTAATTCATCAGGTCAACACTGGTTAACAAAATAAGTAGCAATTTGGTTAAATAACTGGTCAGTTAAAGAACACCTAGTTTGACTGAATAACTAAAATCTGGCTGCACATCATAGGGGTGAAACTAATTGAGAGTTAAAGGACAAAGTCTAAAGTCATGGATAATTCGCAGTAATACAGTACAGTGATTTTCCACATTTTAAGAATCACTCACTTTCTTAACTGGGTTGCTGGGTTTTTTTTAACTGACATTGTAACAAAATTATTTTCTTATGCAATTAATTTTCTATAACATTATATTTAATTTTTGAATTATTTTATTTTTTGAGACAGAGTCTTCCTCTATCGCCCAGGCCGGGGTAAAGTGGTAGGATCTCATCCCCTCCGCCTCCTGGGTTCAAGCGATTCTCCTGCCTCCGCCTCCCTAGTAGCTGGAACTACGGGCACCCACCACCACACTCAGCTAATTTTTAGAGGCATGGTGACCAGGCTGCTCTTGAACTCCTGAGCTCCAGTGATCCACTCACCTTGGTCTCCCAAAGTGCTAGGATCACAGACTTGAGCCACTGCGCCTGGCTAATTTTTTAATTCATCATGTTGCATCATGTTGGTTAACTGACTGCATCATTTTCCACCAGCCACTTAATTTCACTGAGCCACACTTGTCTCATTTTCTACTTGGAAGTTGCAGTTGAATGTAATTTTCTCTCAAATGGCTTTTAGTTCTAACATTGTGGCATTCTCTTCCTTTTTGGATTTATATTTATGAAAATTTTGGCCTATCGGATTTATATTTATGAAAATTTGGCCTAGCTATATTTATGAAACTTTCTGTTTTACCGTTTTTATCATATTTGGCTTTTAAGATTATTTCACAAAGCAAATTCTGAAATTTTTCATCTTTTTTTATGAACTGCAATAATTTAAATGCTGTATAAAACAGTATAGAATTATACTATGCAATTTCCATCAAAGCTTTATTTTTACTTCTTTGAACATCACAGTCAATCTAGTTTGAAAACAACAACAAAAAGTAACAATGGCCACAATATTGGCCCAGGACCCTCACAAACCTGAAAGCAATAAGTACCAAATTCTTCTACTTAGAAAATGTTTCCTCAGAATGCAATTACATATATATTTATACTTCCTTGGAAAGACTAACCATCGCTTTAAATTTGTCCAGTGGGAACTAAAATAAGAACATAATTGTGCTATAAGGAAAACACACTCCAAAAGCGGGAAACGTAAATAAAATCTTAAAAATAGATCCTAAACTAAATCCATGTCTCAAAATACTAAAGATTCAAATGAATCACTAAAATTACTAAAGAAATCAGCTTAGAAATGCTATAGCCCCAATTATTTTGCATGCCAACTATTCAGCTGAAAATTCAGCTTTTGGATTAAATCAAGCATTGAATGGATAATTTTTCCCAAATCATGAATTACATTGGGCCTAAAATGACAGAAAACAAAAGTAAACTTACTTGCAGAATTTATTTCTGTGGTGTCATGAACAATATAAAAGCACTTGTAAAATAAAAGCAGATATTTTTCTGAATTATTTGGTAGAATTTGAAGTATTTTTTTAAAAATAGAAGCACTTATAAATGTTTCATTTCATTAATTGAAGGGAAATTTTATGAGATGTGAAAGGAGTGTTAAACATGAATTGTCTGCTTTTGCCACTGGCCCTGTACTGTGTCCTGTCATATGATTAGCTACAGACAGCTATACTCTACATGAACTATATCATACTCATTCTGGCTTTATTGAATTACTTTTCCACCACAATCAAGTTGGATCTCATTTCAAGGGTTGCTTCAATTTCAAAATTTCTGCATATACATTTCTATATGACTATAAAGTAAAAAATCTTCTGTATCCTCAAAGATATTTTTAGTAGCTGAGAAACACTGCCACTAAAAACATTCTGAAAAGAACATTTTGGAGTAATTTATAATCACTAGCACAGATTGAGCACTTAATTTGTCGTATACCAGACCTATACTAAGCATTTTAACAAACATTATTTCAATTGTCCCTATAAGGTAAATAGGTAGTATCTCCATTTTACAGGTGAGGAAAATGAAGCTTACAATGGCTAATTAGTATGCTCAAGGTCACACAAGTAATAAGTTATAGTCCATGTGATGCTATACAGAATTTTGTTAAATTCTTAAAGCTCACTCCCTCTTTCTATTATTTATAATGTGTAGCTCATCTTTAAAATCACCAAAATTCAGTTGTACAGCTATGCTATCCTATTAATTACATTTTCCTTAGATTTGCTTCCAGTTAGTTGAATTGACACTTACTAAAGAAACTAATTTGATCTTACTATTTATAATTTATCTTCCATGTACTGTCATTATCTTAACATCTCAAATTCTATTGACTGTGAATCTTCTAAAACCCAGTTTTCTTATTTACCCAGGGAAAGTACAAACAGAACAAAACCTACATATGGTATAGAACAAGTAATCTATTCCAGGCCAAATGTGAGTTACAAGATGAGAATAAAATTATAATTTCATGGAGAAAACAGGGCATTCTCATCACCTGTGAATTGGTATTACTGAGTGTGGTCTCACCATGAGGTAGCTTTACTGTGATGGGCGTGTGTTCTTGGAACCTGAATCCCAACTTCAACATTTGTGCCTCAACTTCCTCATCCATAAAATAGTGTAATACCAAACATGAGGTTGTTTAGAGGATAAAATGACTTCATAATATATAAATACCTAGAATCATACCCAGAACTGAATCAGCACTATGTAACACTATTATTGAAAAAGGAGTTATGAAATACCTGCCACATATATATTCAAATAATTTCAAAAGAACATTTAAGAACATATATTAGGGTGTTTAAATGATCTGGTATTCTCAATTACGAGTGTTGCTGCCCACCCCCTTTCTCATACCCATTGGTACAGAAAATAATAGAGCTCACCAAATATGAGGACAACTGTTTATAACTCAACATCTACCATGTGGGTATTTTTGGGATTGAATGATTAGTTTTGCTGAGTTGACTAACAATAGTTCACAGATTCAGCCTCTGTGTATCTACTAAGAACTTCTGGCTGAGTACAGACTCAAGCACCAGAACATCACAGCCTATCCTGGTGCAAACTTTCCTGTGCTACAGCTGCTCCCAGGCTGAATTTTTAATTTTGAATTTTTTAAATTTTAGGAGCTGAGAATCTGATTGTGCTGGATTTAATCCTTAGTCTGTCAATTTCTTTACCATCTTTCACATGTTACTTAACCTCTCTTCTTATAGGATGTTGATAATGGTCCACTCTCAAACTAAAGTAAAACAAAACTACCTTGGGAAGAACCTGTCCCACGATGGAGTCTCTAAAAGTGAGTTGCTGTATTTATTTTTCCTTTTGTCACCATCACCTCTAATTATCTTCATTCATGCTCCCAAGTCCTTTCAGGATCCTCCATTCTCTCTCAATCTAAAGAAATGAGCTTAAACTATCTGAAAGCACATGGAGATTAAATAAAACAGTGGAAAACAGAAGGCAAGAATCATCAACTAATTTTCCAATTTCATTTCTCCAGTGCTTTCTCACAGATTCTAAAAGTTACTCACACTTTGTTTTTAACTTGCTAATTAACTGGCCTTCTTTGTTGTAGGTAGTGTCAACTAAACAGAAAGGGAAAATGAGAGATTCTTTACGCAGCCCAGAGAGGAGTTTAGGGTCAAGTCCCTTTCCTAAGGGCATAATGTGGAAGGAAGGTATAGGGGAGATATGAAAATAATTTCAAAATGATGAAAATGTAATATTGGACTATTACAAGTGTCAAGAAAAAAAGTAAATGACTTCCATAAGGCAAAAAAAATTACTGGACGTTCTTTCAGTAGAATGCTGAAGGTTGCCTTAATTTTATAAGGATCTGCATCTTTCATTGTCTTTGACTAGAATATTCTATAACTCTGTAGAGATGAAAGTTAACCTATGGAAAAGTAATGGTGACACAGATATTCTTTGTCAGAATAATGCAATTGACTCCTGTTTACGGTAATGCAAATGAATTTGTTGAGTAGATATATACATCTCCATAAGTCAAATTCTCATTTGAAGTGGTTATAACATCTTACTAATTTACTCATTAATTGATGAGTTAAATAAAATATTTTATATTTTATGAGACACAAAATTTTATCATTTTGAAAATTATCTTTTAGTATAGATACAAAATTAAGAGAGATGATGAAATGACTAAATCTGCTGCAGTGAGAGGAGAGGTCAAAGACTTCATGGAGAAAGTTAGCACAAAGAAAGTGAAAGAAAATAATTGAAAATTTCCTAGCAGACAAAAGAATAGAATTCTAAGCAGGAAAAATCCAAGATAAAGACTCATAAATGTAGAATAGCACTTTTTTTACTCAAAACTAAGAAATGAGGTGAAAGATAGTTAAAATACAGTTCTGAGTGTCAGGAACTTTGTAGATGAGTAGACGACAAACAATTACAAGAGACAGGTGTGATTCAGTATAATGAGCTAAAACATGACAAAGGTGCTGTGACCACATAGAGAAAGGGCATCAAATTTTGAAAGAGAAGCTAAGATGTTTATTGGAGGACTTACTGTTTGTGATGAATCATGACAAATAAATAGAAATTACCTAGAGGAAGAAGGAAAGATGGATATTTGAAGCAGAGGAGAAAATATGTGGAAACATAAAATTCTGACTTTACAAATGCTAGCTCTTCACAAGTTTTCAACTAGAAGAAAAACGTTAAAAAATAAATGCTGTACTCCTTAATTTATGCCCATAACATCCTAGACATGAATCATGTGCAATCCATTGCTCAGAAGTATACCTTAGTATGAAACAAATACTATGTACTTATTCCAAATGGTTTATTTACCCACACCCTAACCCAAGATTCAGTCAACTCAATGTCTGCCTCAGCATCCATAAATTTCCCTTTTTCTGTATTCACTTTCCTCTGCACTTCTTGCTTCCTTAATTATCCTGTCCCTCAGGACCTTCTTGACCTTTTCTTCTTCTCTGCATTTCTCCCAGTTTTCCAGTTCCTCACTGAAGGCATTTTGTGAGGTCCCTAGTGTATGTCTCTGAGGGAAGTTAGGGTCTTCAAATTGAGGTTTCTATGAGACAAACAAAAATTTTTGGCTATATCAATTGCCTCTCCTAGAGTAGTTCAAGCTATTATTATGTTAATAAATTACATGTCTTTAAAAATCCCCTTCTTTTCTGTTGGGAACAAAATAAAGAACGAAAGATGGGGATAAAAGAAAAGAATTTTATTTTCTTCCACCACACTCCCTAGTGATTCATGAAAACTGTATTTATTCAGTCTGAAGTACTGTATTGTTATTTGTTCTATATTAGTGAATTCATGGGTGTGTGTGAAAATACTCTTTCTTTTATGGAACACTGGATGTAGTTACTAGCAACATATTTTAATGCCTTTTTGGCAAAAGAGAAAGTCACCAGCCTCCATTTTTTAGTTTTAAATGAAAGTCAGCACTCTCATTTTTGTTTAATTCCCATGGTGAAATCCATTAATTAAAGAACTAGACTAGATAATGTTCAGATCTTCCAACAAGATCAAATGGTCAAATCATTCACAGCCAAGACTATGATCCAAACTATTAGGCTTTTGGTCCAGTGTTCTCTCTATCATTACATGCTAGAGTAATTCAAGGAATCTACAATACATCACCTACAACTGAAAAGTCAGTAATGGAAACCATGTCAGTTCTAGCTCTGAGAAATAATGCTTCAAGATAAATTTTGATATTGTATTAATTGGCATTAAAATTTTTAAGTCTAATATTTATATTGAACATAGCTTTTCTTCTCTGGACTGGAAAACTAACTAATAATTTAGGTGATTACACAATTTCATTTGAAGAACCCAAAGATAATATGTATAAATTATTCATTTGCATTGAATCCTAATAAAATAAATAGAGTAGGTTATTTGTAAGGAAATTTTTACTTTCATTTAAAAAAAAAACCTTTCATAACCTTAGCCACATGTTTTATGAGAGCAAAAACATTATACTCACCCTTCACGGGTGAAATACTATGCATTTGTAATGACTCACAGAGCTACACTCAAGCAATCTGAAATGACAAAGTATGAAGGAACCCAGTGCATTTAAATGAAAAGTGAAGATAAATCCAAATGGCATGAATTGTATGATAATTTTATTTTATTTTATTTTATTTTTTTATTATACTTTAAGTTCTAGGGTACATGTGCATAACGTGCAGGTTTGTTACATATGTATACTTATGCCATGTTGGTGTGCTGCACCCATCAACTCATCAGCACCCATCAACTCATCATTTATATAATGTATAACTCCCCAAGGCAATCCCTCCCTCCTCCCCCCTCCCCATGATAGGCCCCAGTGTGTGATATTCCCCTTCCCGAGTCCAAGTGATCTCATTGTTCAGTTCCCACCTATGAGTGAGAACATGCGGTGTTTGGTTTTCTCTTCTTGTGATAGTTTGCTAAGAATGATGGTTTCCAGCTGCATCCAGGTCCCTACAAAGGACGCAAACTCATCCTTTTTTATGATAATTTTAAAGAAAATTTATGAACATATGTGTATGTTGACATGTTGTAATTGAAGATTTTATTTGAATAATTGAAACATTATCTCAGTAAACACATGGACTGTATTTTTTTTGTTTTTTTTTTTTGTTTTGGTTTTGGGTTTTCATTTTAAGCATTGTAACCTCCCAACAGAAGATGGTTAAAAAGGAAAAGACCTAGTGCTGTACCAATCTCTGTCTAACCAGGAATCCGAGAGTCTATCTTAAGCACTGTGAACTTGATGAATAAACTAAATGATGATTGTGTTTTACCTGGAATGAAGGTCATTTCTTGCTGTCTCACAATGTTATTCTTAAAATTTTCATTGGCAATTAAATTTCACTTAGCACACTGACAAAAAAAATAAGATATTATATAGAATGTTTTCCAGAAGATACTGTGAAGTGAAAAAAGCACAAAACAGCATATGCTATCTACCTTTTAAGAAAGAAAGGAAAATATAAAAAGCACAAATATATGAGCCATCTCTACAAAAAGAAAACACTGAAAGGATAAATCAGAAAACTATAATGTTTCCTACCAGGGGCAGGTGGGAAGCAGGCAGAAGGGTTATAGTTGAGACTGACACATTTTTGTAAATGCCTTTCAGAGCCTTAACTTTTAGAAATGTATTAATCATCTGTATGTTTAAAAGAATCAACAAGAATAAGAAATAGGTGAGGGAACTAAAACTGAAAGCAAATAAAATGAAACTAAAACAAATAAATGAATCCAAGTGCATTTCAAATGAATAACAAAATCTCAGAGAAAGGTGGGGTTGAGGGGAGGGACTCTAATGCAATTATCACTAAGGGGAGAGCAAGATACTTACATGATCTTAAAATGTCTGCCTGCACATTGCTCATTAGTTAAAAAAGAAAGAACTACATAGTTGAGAAATCACACGAGGCATTGAGTAGATAATCAGAATGAACATCAGAAATGAACATCACAAATGGACACAATTGTGGTGCCTTAGGAAGCATACAACCTCACTTTTGCTGTGTTTCAAAAAGGAATGCATAATCTGAGTCTATTCATGAGGAAACATTAGTCAAACCTAAATTGTGAAATATTCTATTTTAAAATAAAGGGTGGGATGAAGAGACCTGTACTCTTTAAAAATGTCGTTATTATAAAAGTCAAAAGCTGAGAAAATACTTCTTTTTTATTATTATACTTTAATTTCTGGGATGCATGTGCAGAACGTGCAGGTTTGTTACATAGGTATAAATGCCTCATGGTGCTTTTCTGCACCCATCAACCCATCATCTACATTAAACATTTCTCCTAACGCTATCCCTCCCCCAGCCCCCCAGCCCCGACAGGCCTCAGTGTGTAATGTTCCCCTTGCTGTGTTCAGGTGTTCCCATTGTTCAACTCCCATTTATGAGAACATGCAGTGTTTGGTTTTCTGTTCCTGTTTTAGTTTGCTGAGAAAGATGGTTTCCAGCGTCATCCATGTCCCTACAAAGGACATGAACTCATCATTTTATGGCTGCATGGTATTCCATAGTATATATGTGCCACATTTTCTTTATCCAGTCTATCACTGGTGGACATTTGGGTTGATTCCAAGTCTTTGCTATTGTGAATAGTGCTGCAATAAACATACGTGTGCATGTGTCTTTATAGTAGAATGATTTATAATCCTTTGAGTATATACCCAGTAATGGGATTGATGGGTCGAATGGTATTTCTAGTTCTAGATCCTTGAGGAATTGTCACACTGTCTTCCACAATGGTTGAACCAATTTACACTCCCACCAACAGTATAAAAACATTCCTATTTCTCCACATCCTCTCCAGCATCTATTGTTTCCTGACTTTTTTTTTAAATGATCACCATTCTAACTGACGTGAGACGGTATCTCTTTGTGGTTTTGATTTGCATTTCTCCAATGACCAGGGATGATGAGATTTTTTTCACATGTTTGTTGGCCACATAAATGTCTTCTTTTGAGAAGTGTCTGTTTATATCCTTTGCACACTTTTTGGTGGAGTTGTTCGTCTTTTTCTTGTAAATTTGTTTAAGTTCCTTGGAGATTCTGGATGTTAGCCCTCTGTCCAATTGATAGATTGCAAAAATTTTCTCCCATTCTGTAGGTTGCCTGTTCACTCTGATGATAGTCTCTTTTGCTGCACAGAAGCTCTTTAGTTTAACTAAATCCCGTTTGTCAGTTTTGGTTTTTGTTGCCATTGCTTTAGGTGTTTTAGTCATGACGCCTTTGCCCATGCCTATGTCCTGAATGGTATTGCCTAGGTTTTCTTCTAGGGTTTTTATGGTTTTAGGTGTTATGTTTAAGTCTTTAATCCATCTTGAGTTAATTTTGGTATAAGGTATAAGGAAGGGGTCCAGTTTCAGTATTCTGCATATGGCTAGCCAGTTTTCCCAACACTGTTTATTAAATAGGGAATCCTTTCCCCATTTCTTGTTTTTGTCACGTTTGTCAAAGATCAGATGGATGTAGATGTGTGGAATTATTTCTGAGGCCTCTGTTCTGTTCCATTGGTATAGATCTATATCATCTATATCTATATCAATATCCATATATCTGTTTTGGTTCCAGTATCATGTTGTTTTAGTTACTGTAGCCTTGTAGTACAGTTTGAAGTCAGGTAGCGTATTCTTTTTGCTTAGGATTGTCTTAGGATTGTCTTGGCTATATAGGCTCTTTTTTGGTTTCATATAAAATTTTAAGTCGTTTTCTTTTAATTCTGTGAAGAAAGTAAATGGTATTGATAGGGATAGCACTGAATCTGTAAATTACTTTAGGCAGTATGGCCTATTCATTAGCATGGAACGTTTTCCCATTTGTTTGTATCCTCTCTGATTTCCTTGAGCAGTGGTTTCTAGTTCACCCTGAAGAGGTCCTTCACATCCCTTGTAAGTTGTATTCCTAGGTATTTTATTCTCTTTGCATCAATTGTGAATGGGAGTTCAGTCGTGATTTGGTTCTCTGTCTATTATTGGTGTATAGGAAGGCTTGTGATTTTTGCACATTGATTTTGTATCCTGAGACTTTACTGAAGTTGCTTATCAGCTTAAGGAGATTTGGGGCTGAGATGATGGAGTTTTCAAAATATATAATCATGTCATCTGCAGAGGCAATTTGACTTCCTCTCTTCCTACTTGAATATCTTTATTTCTTTCTCTTGCCTGATTGCCCTGGCTAGAACTTCCAATACTATATTGAATAGGAGTGGTGAGAGAGGCCATCCTTGTCTTGTGCTGGTTTTCAAAGGGAATGCTTCCAGCTTTTGCCTATTCAATATGATGTTGGCTGTTGGCATAAATGTCTCTTATTATTTTGAGATACTTTCCATCAATACCTAGTTTATTGAGAGTTTTTAGCATGAAGGGGTGTTGAATTTTACCGAAGGCCATTTCTGCATCTATTGAGATAATCATGTGGTTTTTATCATTGGTTCTGTTTATGTAACAGATTACATTTATTGATTTGTGTATGTTGAACCAGCCTTGCATCCCAGGGATAAAGCCAACTTGATCATGATGAATAAGCATTTTTATGTGCTGCTGGCTTTGGTTTCCCAGTATTTTATTGAGGATTTTTGCATCTATATTCATCAGGGATCTTGGCCTGAAATTTTCTTTTTCTGTTGTGTCTCTGCCGTGGATTGGTATCAGGATGATGTTGGCCTCTGAAATGGGTTAGAGAGGATTCCCTCTTTTTCTATTGTTTGGAATAGTTTCAGAAGGAATGGTACCAGCTCCTCTTTGTACCTCTGGTAGAATTTGACTGTGAATCTGCCTGGTCCTGGGCTTTTTGGATTGGTAGGCTATTAATTACTGCCTCAATTTCAGAACTTGTTATTGGTCTAGTAAGGGATTTGACTTTTTCCTGGTTTAGTCTTGGGAGTGTGTATGTGTCCAGGAATTTATCAGTTTCTTCTAGATTGTCTAGTTCATTTGTGTAAAGGTATTTATAGTATTCTCTGATGGTAGTTTGTATTTCTGTGGGATCGGTGGTGATATCCCCTTTCTCATTTTTTATTGTGTCTATTTGAGTCTTCTCTCTTTTCTTCTTTATTAGTCTGGCTAGTGGTTTATCTATTTTGTTAACCTTTTCAAAAAACAGTTTCTGGATTCATTGATTTTCTTTTTTAACAGTTTTTTGTGTCTCTGTCTCCTTCAGGGCTGCTCTGATCTTAGTTATTTCTTATCTTCTGCTAGCTTTTGAATGTGTTTGCTCTTGCTTCTCTAGTTCTTTTAATTGTGATGTTAGGGTGTGGATAAGATCTTTCCCACTTTTTCCTGTGGACGTTTAGTGCTATAATTTTCCTTCTAAACCCTGCTTTAGCTGTTTCCCAGAGATTCTGTTATGTTGTGTCTTTGTTCTTATTGGTTTCAAATAACTTATTTATTGGTTTCAAAGAACTTATTATTTATCTGCCTTAATTTTGATATTTACCCAGTAGTCATTCAGGAGGAGATTGATCAGTTTCTATGTAGTTGTGCGATTGAGTTTCTTAATCCTGATTTGATTTCTTAATCCTGATTTCTTAATTCTAATTTGATTGCATTGTGGTCTGAGAGACTGTTTCTTATTATTTCTGTTTTTTTGCATTTGCTGGAGAGTGTTTTACTTCCAATTATGTGGTCAATTTTAGAATAAGTATGATGTGGTGCTGAAAAGAATGTATTTGGGGTGGGGAGCTCTGTAGATGACTATTCCGTCCACTTGGTCCAGAGCTGATTTCAATTCCTGAATATCCTTGTTAATTTTCTTACTCATTGATCTGTCTAATACTGATAGTGCGATGTTAAAGTCTCCCACTATTATTGTGTAGGAGTCTAAGTCTCTTTGTAGGTCTCTAAGAACTTGTTTTATAAATCTGGGAGCTCCTGTATTGGGTGCATATATATTTAGGATAGTTAGCTCTTCTTGTTGCATTGATCCCTTTACCATTATGTAATGCCCTTTTTGTCTTTTTTGATCTTTGTTGGTTTAAAGTCTTTTTGTCGGAGACTAGGATTGCAACCCCTGCTTTTTTTTTCTTTTCCATTTGTTTGGTAAGTATTCCTCTATCCCTTTATTTTGAGCCTATGGGTGTCTTTGCATGTGAGATGAGTCTCCTAATTACAGTACACCGAATGGGTCTTGACTCTTTATCCAATTTGCCAGTCTATGTCTTTTAATTGGGGCATTTAGCCCATTTAATTTAAGGTTAATGTTGTTATGTGTGAATTTGATCCTATCATTATGATGCTAGCTGGCTATTTTGCTTGTTAGTTGATGCAGTTTCTTCATAGGGTTGGTGGTCTTTACAATTTGATATGTTTTTGCAGTGGCTAGTACTGGTTTTTCCTTTCCATGCTTAGTGCCTCCTTCAGGAGCTCTTGTAAGGCAGGTCTGGTGGTGACAAAATCTCTCAGCATTTGCTTGTCTGTAGAGGATTTTATTTCTCCTTCACTTGAGAAAAATACTTCTTAAAGGAGACTAAAGAGGCATGGCAACTAACTTCAATATCTGATCTAAGTTAAAATCTTGCAGGGGAAAAGCACTATAAATGGCACTATCGAGTCAGTTGACTAAATTAGAGTATGAACAATAGATTAGAAAACATATTATATCAATGTTAAAATTATTGAAGATAATAACTATAATTTGGTTATGGAAAAGAATATCCTTACTTTAGGGAATAAAAATTAGAGTATCTAAGAGAAAAAGGTCATGATATGCAGAATTTATTCTGAAAAGATCCAGAAAAAATCAAATATATGCATATACATTTATGGGGTGGGTATATATACTTATACACACACAGGAACAGAGGCTACTTACGGGTCCAACAGCATGTACTCCCTGTCACTAAGATTGCTATAATTAATGTCACTGCTGACGTTCTGGCAGACCAGCATTAGACACCATTGCTTAGCCTTACTATGCCATTATCACCAAGAAGGCCAGCCAGCCACTTGATGGCAGGCTGATGCCAAAGTAAAAATTGTACTTGATGATGTTAAAGAGGTAAGGAGGAGTTTATTCAAGGCAATCACAGCAGGGGAGAGAGAACAGAAAGCAGTCTGAACTGAACTTCCCTAAAACAATGGACAGGAGGGTTTTTAAGTGCTGGGGTGAGCTAGTGGAAAAGTACTGGAGGATGTCAGGAAGGAAGTTGCTTAGTCAGGTGTGTGAAGCATATTGAGTCACTTCTGAGTTTATAAATGTTTTTTCTGTGATTAGGCCATCTGTATTTGCTGATTGGTGCCCATCAAAGTTACGTTCTTATTTTTCCATGGAAACTGGGAAATAGGTCTATCATTTATGATTAGCGTTCAAAGGGATGGCACCCAGGTCTTTGAGAAGGACATTCCTGGTTGCAAAACTAACAGAAATCTTTTTAAAAGATTTGCATCTCAAAGGGGCAGAGAAATTACAATTACCAGTTCTCTAAACTAAAGGCTCTAAGAATAGAGTTCAAGAACCTAGAGTCGGGGAGAAGCTTGTCTAAAGTATACTCAAGCAAGGAGAATGTTAAGACCATTTGGTCACTAATTACATTAGACTCCTTCCTTCCTGGAGGAGGCAGCCTTTTATGTCCTTTATGGAAACTGTACATATTACAGATGTGGGTTTATCTTTATCAGCACTGCTAATCAGACTTAGAGATTGCTAAATCCATTGGCATGGTAAACTGCACAAAATTGCCTCAGATCTAGAGACCCATTTCAAGCAAAGAAAGTGTGAAAAATGGCACAAGATTATGAGACCCACTTGTCTTACCACATACTCTATCATCCAGAAGCAGCCAGTGAAATAAAACAGTGGTAGAGCCTATAAAAGGCTTAGTTACAGCTCTAAATTGGGGACAGCACCCTGCAGGATTGGGCACCCCGTTGGCATCCTCTGCAATGTGTTCAGCCTATAGTTAATGTATAAGGCAGTGTTCCCAAATGCTAAAGTGCATCAGTCTATGAAACAATGGGCAGAAAAAGAATTGACTCCTCTAAATATAATTCCTAATGACACAGTTGAAGAAGTTGTATTTCTCAACCTTTTGATCTTAGGCTTTGCCAGATTAGAGGCCTTGATGCCTGGTGGGGTTTGGAGGGGAAAGTGTGAAGGTAAGGGAGAATGTCTTCAACCATTTTGTGCTGCTATAACAGAATACGTGAGACTAGGTAATGTATAATGAACGTAAATTTATTGATTCATTTTTCTGGAAGCTGGAAGTCCAAGACTGAGGGAATTCCTATCATCTGGCTTTGGCCTTCTTACTGTGTCATCCCATGGCAAAAGGCAAAAGAGCATACAAGAGAGACAGTAGGAAGGGGGACAAATTTATCTTTTTACCAGGAACCCACTCCCAAGATAAGGGGAATAATTCAATACCTAATCACTTCTTAAAAGTCCCACCTCCCAACACTGTTGCACTGGGGATTAAGTTTCCAACATATGAACTTTGGGGTACAATTCAAATATATTGGAAAGAGAGTAAGAATGTGGATTGGAGATGGAGGGAGAGAAACACTTCTACCAGGTTACTCAAAAAGATTACCACTTGAAGCTACATGCAACTACCTTTCAGTAACCCTGATTCCTCTTGCCAGTAGAATAGCAGGCAACAAAAAGAGCACTCCACTGGTAGGAGTGATTAGCTCTAATTACTATGAGATACTATGTAGGCTACAAAATGATAGGGTCAGAAAGAAGTAAATTTCAAACATTGTAAAGTCACTGAATCATTCCTCGGTGCATCCATGCAGAACAATAATGATGGACAAATGATGATTATAATCACTACCCAACAAGGCCAAAGGAAGTAAGGGCTCAGAACTCTCAGGAATAAGAACCCACTGGCTAAAAGGAAACTTTGAATACCAGAACATCTGTTTGGCAGCTTAAGTGCTGGCCAAAAATGAGGAAAATTTGGCATGGGGAGAGAGAAAGGAAATAATGAATAGCAGTTATAGCCTTGGGGCCAGCTGAAGCAGACTTGTATTTAGCCCTTGCAGTGACTGCAGCTGGCCACCACCTTGGAAGGGACTCTATAATATGGATTTAAATAGAAGCCATGGCAGAAATACATGACACAAAACTGGATTGTCTTGAACAACTCTGATATTGTCACTTCAAATCCTCCAGCTCTACCTCTTACTCCAGCTCTGCATGCAGTTCCATGCAGGCTTCAAATGGTTTCTTGCAGATACAGCTCTACAGTACTTGCCTTTGACTTCCTGTCCTAAGGTTTCTCTTCCTGATATAAACCCAGGGTGCAGGAGAGTTTAGACCTGTGGGACCACCTTTGACCATTAAGAGACAAGAACTGATAATTAAATGCTTTCCTCTTTCATCCCTTGGGAGAACAGTTTTGTGACATCCTTCATTAGGCTTTTTCAAAAGGTCCCAGTAAGATCCAGTCCAGTTACCCACAATGGTGACCAACTTCATAATGTCTTGTATTGCCTTTCTCTCTTTCCTGTTTTACCTCCTAACTTTCTTATTCCTCCTTCTTTGTTGTTATTGACAACACTTTCCAAACAAGCTACCTGTTGGAATACTTTTGCCTATAACTTTACTAAATCCTCAGTAACCTAGATAAATTGTTTAACTTCTATGAGCCTCATTTTCATCATATTTACTAGTGGCATACTTATTGCATTACTGATAAGCAAAAATATTTGAGGATTAACAGAAGGAATATATGTGAAGCACGTACTACAAGATCTAGTCCAAGCAGCCATTCAACAAATGGCAGTCATTGTTATTACTGTCTCATTTCTCCCATAGAGTCCTTTAAATTACCTTTCCTCTAAATTACTTAGAATCTATTATATGTAATAACAGACACAAAGTCAGAAACAAAAGTGTCCATTTGGTGTTTATTGCTAAGTTACTTTGCCCTGGGTCATTCTGACATGACTCAAAATAGTACAAATATATAGCTTTGGCAACCATTCCTCTCAACAGGCAATATTTAATTCCAATAACCTTTTGAAGAAAGATGTGAATCAAGAAGGTTTTTGATAATTGATGGAGCAAAGTTCATGTAGTGGTGGCAGAAGATAGAATCCACAGTTACATGAAGGAATTTGCCTTAGATGTGAAGAACATCTACTTCTCTCAGACAGAAAAGAAAGAAAAAAGGAAAGATGAGTGATAAGAAGACAATTTACTTTGTAGTTGGAAGTTGAGTGGATACAATTGCTATCACATTAAGAAGAAAGCAGGGTCATCTGTTGGGGTAAGGAGTGAGAATTAGGTAAAGGAATTTAGGATAGAAAGGCTTGGAAAACATCGTTAGAAAAAGAGATGATTTGTGTGAAATGCAAATATGGTCAAGGAAGGCTGAGAGACAAGCTGAGATGTGGGTGATCTATGCAGATATTAAATAACCTAGGATAAAGGCAGGATTATGAGGGTATAACAAATTGGATCTGAATGAAATCCTCCATGAGGGAACACTGAAAACTGAAAGTTACAAATACATTTACTCCTTAAGAATTAAGGTTTGAATTTACTATGATGCAGAATTCTTGAATCTGGGGAAACTATATCAATGGGCTTCAAGGAACAAAGCTCTTTCACAGAACACTATAAAATGTGGTTTAGAGAAGTTTCAGCTCTGCAGATTGTTTCCTTTAGAAAAATATGTGTGTTTTACTATGAATTTAGACTGCCTTTTTTGGTACTACCACATATTCTTAAATATTTTGAATTCAGTGTTGTTTGTGCAGGTTCTCATTAGAAACTAGGAACACACACCTTTAAAACCCCCTTATCTGTAGGCCTGATCTTTACTAGGAGTCAAACTAGAGGAAAGACTTGGAAAAATAACTGAATTGAACTTTTGGCAGCCAATGAAGACAAGACCAGTTAAAGGTGTTCATTAAGGCTAAGCCTAAAAAATCTGAAATTTTTACTATTTTGATCATTATTTCCTAGTAAAATGTAATTTTTTAAAAATTTTCTTCTGGGAATTTAAAAGCAAGGTCACTCCATTATGGCTAAGGGTGAATTTTTTCTGGCATGAATAAGTGGACTTTGTAAGTCATTTTAGTAAGAATAATTTAGAAGAAGACTTGACTGAGTTTAGAAAGAAGGCTTGATTTCTACTTTTAGTCAAGATGAAATAACAAAACTGGATTTATTCTTCATCCTTAGCTGAAAAAAAACAGACAAAATATATGAAACAATTATTTTCAAGACAATGGATATCAGGCAACAAAGGACAGAGATGCCAAAGAGAGAGAAGGGAAATTATATGAGATCTATGATTGCCCCCAGGTTACTGCTTAGCGACTTTCTAAGCTCCATCGCAGAAAGAATTGAAGTGGAGGCTGGTAGTCTCTCTAAATTTAGTTGGTCTGGGAGTATTGAGACATTAAGGCAGCTAGTGTTTTTAAGAGAGATTACCAGAGAGGACATAGCTGCACAGAGGAGTTCTAAATACCTCTTTAAAAGGCCTTCCTCCAGTCTTCAGCTGATTATTAATCAGAATATGCATATGAGCAAAGAACTCAAGGGCAGGAAGAGAACCATGTTAAAAATGTAGAGAAACCAATACCCAGAACTCTTACAGTGCACAGAATAGTCCTTCTCAAGAACCATAGTGGAAAACTTCATAAATCATGGGACATTAGCTAGGATTTTCTAAAGCAATTTGTTCTCCATGGGGAAACTTTAGCTCTAAACAGTGCTCTGATCTGACCTAACAAATACTAAAAGAATACCCAAAAGATAAAATCTCTTACTAAGTAACTTGATGGAATGGAAGAACACATCTCAAGAATATTTTTAGAAACATAAAAATATGCAATAACCTACAAGGTAAAATTCACAATACTAGGCACCCAATAACAAAATTACCAAGCATTCAAAGAAGCTGGAAAATAAACCCCAAAATCAGGAGACAAATACATAATTGAAATTGACCCAGAATTGACATAGATGGTAGAAATAGTAAACAACATTAAACAGTTATTATAACCGTATTTCATATGTTCAAAAAGCTGTCGGAGAGATTGGCCATGTCAAGAAGAGTCATGGAGATATAAAAGACTCAAACTTCTAGATATGGAAACTACCATGTCTGATATGAAAAATATACTAATAATATGTATTTTATATATATATATAGCATATATAAAAGCAAATTAGACATAACCAAAGAAAAGAACCAGTGAACTTAAAGACCTAACAATAGACCTGTCCAAAGTGAAACACAGAAAGACTGAAAAAGAAAAAAAGAACAGATCATCAGTGAGACAACCTCAAGTGGCTAAAATACATGTAATTGGAGTTGCTGAAAAGAATAGGGGAAGGAATATCATCGAAAAAATAATGGCCAATTTTTTTTAATTTATGGAAATTCCACAGATCCAGGATTCTCACTGAGTCCCAAGAACAAGAAACAAATAAAACTACATTAATGGACATAATAATAAAATTGCTTGAAATCATTTAAAATAGAATTTCTTAAAAGCAGCCAGAGAAGGCCAGGAGCACTGGCTCATGCCTGTAATCCTAGCACTTTGGGAGGCCAAGGTGGGTGGATCATGAGGTCAGGAGTTCAAGGCCAGCCTGACCAACATGGTAAAACCCCATCATTACCAAAAATACAAAAATGAGCCGGGTGCGGTGGCACGCAACTGTAATCCCAACTACTCAGAAGGCTAAGGAAGGAGAATTGCTTAAACCCAGGAGGCAGAGGTTGCAGTGAGCCAAGATTGCCCCACTGCACTCTAGCCTGGGTGACAGAGCGAGATTCTGTCTTAAAAAAAAAAAAAAAAAAAAATGTAGCCAGGGAAATAAACATATATTAAGTAGAGAGATCACAGATAAGCAGACTTAGCATGTCAAACCATACAAGCCAGAAACATAATGGAGCAAGATCTTTAACATAATGAATGAAGGAAAAAATCTGAAAACTTAGAATTGTGTTCACGGTAAAAAATATCTTTCAAGAATAAAGATGAGTTAAAGATTTTTTTTCCCAACATACCAAAGCAGAAAGAATTGATTACCAACAGAGAGGACTTTTACTACCTGATTTTCAGTTTTATTTTAAAGCTATAGTAATCAAGAAAGTTTGGTATTAGTGTAAAAATAGATAAATAGATCAACAATAGAGAGTTATTTTTTGACGGAGTCCATTTTTGACAGAGTCCAGAGATAGATTAGAACATATATGGTCAATTCATTTTCAACAGATCACAAACAATTCAGTGGAGTTCACCATGGGAATGTCATCCATCTTTTACAAGACCCTCAGAATGGTTATGCAAGTTGTACCTATTCTCTGTGTATACTACCCTTTCAACATTCTTAAACCTTTAATGAAGTCTTATTTAAAAGTTGCAGGTTGGTTATATGTCGTACTATAGGAAAAATTAGTAGGAAAGTGCTTAATTCACCATTATCAGAGCATCAGGTACCCCCTCAGATGTGTGTCAACGGTTATCTTTAGCAGAGGACATCTGTGTCCAAAGAAGAGGCAATCTCTCTGGAGCTAACAGTAGCAACGAGATCCTAGTAGGCTGTCAGGGAAGCTAGAATGATGGGTTGTGGGAGATTATTTCCAGTACGGAAGTGAGAAAGCCTAGGAAACTCACAGTAATAGACAGTGGGACAACATGACAGGATAATTTTTTGCCATCAGGCTGGTGGAGCCCCTTGCCACCATAATTTAGTGTATGAAAAGAAATATACCATTGTTTTGCAGTCACAACATGAAAAGCAAAGCAGCATGGGTAAGCAATAGAAAAGGAATACCAACGAGGTGCTAAATTCCTAAGTTAATATGGGCATGCTGAGTTCAAAAGATGACAGTGATGATTCATAGAGACACACACAGATGGCATAAGACTTGAAGGAGTCATCACAAATCTCCTGCCATATTTTCACTAAGGTAAAGTGGAAACAATTAAATAAGCAGAACACTTCCTTGTCCTGTCCAGCCTGCAACATGGAGAATAAGTAGCTTCCATTCAAAAGAGCCACAAAGAGTTAGTCTCTTCAAGAAAATGCCGTTTTCCAGTTAAAGCAAATAAATGACAGATAAAAGAATATATGTTTATAGTGGAACTGGAATCACATAAGGTAGATTCTCTCTATTTATTTCAGCAACAACAAAAAATATGTGTTGATAATTACTGTGCCTGGCTTGGTGGGAATTGTTGGAAGAGAAAACAGAAATAAGTAAATGGCTGATGGTAGCAAAAGAACCAGTATTCTGAGAATAAGAGTGACACTATGAATTAAGGAAATATATGGATATATTCCTTATATTTTGTGTGATGTTTGAGAATTGAGAGGAAATGGTAAAACTAATCCATTGGGTGGCTCCGTGAAGGTACAGGCTGCGGCAACTAGCACTGTCAAAGACCTAAGATTATAGGACAGAGATTACTAGCTCTCCACTCAGATCTGTTTTTTCCCTCTTCTTTTTTTTTTTTTTTTTTTTTGACAGTCTCGCTCTGTCACCAGGCTGGAGTGCAGTGGTGCTATCACAGCTCCCTGCAACCTCCACCTCCCAGGGTTCAAGCGATTTTCCTGCCTCAGTCTCCCAAGTAGCTGGGACTACAGGCATGCGCCACCACACCCAGCTAATTTTTTGTGTTTTTAGTAGAGACAGAATTTCACCATGTTGGCCAAGATTGTCTCGATCTCTTGACCTCGTGATCCACCTGCTTCGACCTCCCAAAGTGCTGGGATTACAGCTGTGAGCCATCGTGCTCGGCCTATTTTCTCCTTCTTCTATAGTTACAGGGTCATAGTGAACACATACATTATCCAATTCCTTTTGGAATTAAACCTGTGACTTAAATTTTGACCCGTGGGATAGGATCAGAAAAGATATGTATGCCTTCTGGGCCAGGCCTTTCAGGAAAGCAGGAATGCAGCCACCACATTTTCTTCTCCCTCCCAGCTTTCTGTCTTCACCAGTCCATCTGGACACAAATGACAGGCTCTAGAGGATGGTGAAGCTTCAAGATAAAAAGAGCTTAGATCTTTGAATGACTACGTGGAGAGAGTCATCTCACTCAGGTGAACACCCAATCTGAACTGTTACAGGAGCAAGAAATTAACTTATAAGGTGCCATGAGTTAATATATTTTGTAATGCATTTACTATAGCACTTTAGTCTATGTCATCCAATAGATAAAAAAGATAGTATTGTTTTTAAAAATTGTGAGCTTAAATATATTTCTTCCTCAGGGGATAAAGATCAAATATCATTGACCTCTGAAAATATTCTCCTTTGCCTTGAGCAAACTGTTTTCTCAACTGTTTTTGAGGGCTCAGTGTTCAGTTGATGGAACTAGAATCAGCACATTTTGGTTTAAAGGAATCACATCTCTAAAAACATATTTTAGGTGTTGACAATAAGACATTAGTTCTCTCCCCAAATTTCTCACCCCCACTCTGAAGAAGAAAGATTTAGTTATATTCTCTATGAAATAGGAATATGGGAAACTGTATTTTCTATTCTCAGCTTAGTAATTTTTTTTGTTAAGAAGGAATAACCTGTTTATTTTAAAATAAGAGCTAGGGCCATAGGAGACTGTTATAAATTCATATACTTACGCATATATGTGTATTCAGGGACTGCTGTGTGCTAGGTAGGCACTAGACTACAAAATCCATCACTATCCACCTAGAACTTGGAGTATGGCAGTAGATGATGGCATGTAAAGGGATAACTACAGCAGGGTGTGACAAAGGCTATGGCTAGAAGAACAGAAGCTAAGAGAACAGGTAGTCAGGATGCTTAACCTGGATTTGGGGATCCCAGAAGGACTTCTTAGAACAAACTTTATACAAACTGAGAATAGACTGACAAGTCATCAGTGAACTTTTTGGAGTTAAGAGGGAGGAAACAGAATGTTCCAAGAAGAGGGAAATGGTGCCAAGACCTGAAGACATCAAAAGAAAGGAACTCATTGAATCCTGGAAATGATGAAATAGACACCAGGTATCTATTTTGTCATGTGATATTTGGAACTTTTTTCTGTTCTTGGAAAATTAATTTAAAGTTATTTGATTTTCTTATGTGATCCTTTTTTTTAACTAGATATTCTGTATCACTATTAAAAATACAAAAGGTTATAAATGAAATTCAAGTCCTGTGTTGAATGAGCACATGAAGGAGTAAGAGGGAATGTGATATTAATCACCTGAAGGGGAACAGAGCTTTTGCTGCTAATGGAGGCATTTGCAAGACACGTTTTGGTGAAACCTAAAGATTCTGTTAAAAGAATGTTTTCTTCTATTCTTTAATAGACACCTAAAAGGCCTCCAAAAGTTGAGTTTTCCAGGTTTAAGAACATTTCATGCTCACTTTATATCGTTTTGGCAAAAGCTAATACAATAGGAATCCAGCAGAGTTTAGCTGGGGACACTAAAGTTCTTGAAGAGCCCATTTCACAAGGATCATTTATATTTAGTTAAACTTCTATGGCTGAGTGATCTTATAAAACTGCATCTCTCACTCTCCCAAAAGGATTGACAGATTTAGCGATAGAAAGATGCTCAGCTATATTTGCATTTCCTATAAACAAGGAATAATTTTTTGTATAATTATGTTCCCATTATCTGGAAACCCTGCTCACTAAGTATGGACAATATTCTGGCAGGGAGTCTGGAAGGTTGTCATAAATTATATTTTTTCCCAATGCTTGATATGTCATGCTTGTACACATTTTATAGTATCATGAAAGATGTAGCTGGGCATGGTGGCTCACACCTGTAATCCCAACACTTTGGCAGCCTGAGATGGGTGGATCGCTTGAGCCCAGGAATTGGGACCAGCCTGGACAACACAGCAAAACTCCATCTCAACAAAAACAATTTTTAAAAAAATGGCCCAGCATAATGATGCGCACCTGTAGTCCCAGCTATTCAGGAGGCTGAGGTATGAGGATCACTTGAGAACAAGGGGTGGAGTTTGCAGCGACCAGCAATTGTGCCACTGCACTCCATCTTGGGCAACAAAACCAGACATAGTCTCAAAAAACAAAACAAAACAAAACAAACAAACAAAAAAAACCAGCATCCCCAGTTCCCATGCCTCTTGGGATAGAGACAAATGGGCAGCTGGGTTTGTCACTCACACACTACTTAAAGGGAAAGACTGACCCTGCTGATTCCTGTCTAATTCCTCAGGAGAAAGGGGATGCATGAAGTTATTTGAAGATGGATTGTCATGCAGAAGTCCTCTCTGTATCCTTAAAAGGACAATGTACTCTATTTGGGATCAGGATGTTAGAGTAATGCTCGCAGTATATGAGGTAGACACAGAAAAAAAAATGGTTTTTTCTCCTTCCATTGCGAGGCACTGCAAAAATAATAGCGTGGTTCAATTTTAGTAAAAACTGCAATAGCAAACATTGTATTGCTCTTACAATAAGCTTGGCACTGTCCTAAACATCAGCAGCACATATTAACTTAGTGAATCTTCACAATCCTCAAATAGGGGAAGTAGATGAGGAAACTAGTCATGAGGGTAAATATTGATCCAACTCACACACCATTTAGTGGCAAGTTCAGGTTTAGGACCTATACTATCAGGTTCCTAACTATTGCATCATGCTACCTCTCATACTGAAATTCATTTTGGAAATCATCCAATATGGACAGAAACATTTGGGGCCAGAGGTGCAGTAGGTGGTGACTTGTAGTATTTAGCTTTTCCCTGGAATATTCTAGGAATCCAGAAATACTTGTGATTACTTTAAGTTCAGGAAATCTAGCAATCCTAAATATTTGCTGCTACTTGTGATGTTAAACATTAGATATACTTTACGTATTTTTTCTCATTTACCTTATTATATATATTTTATTTTATTTTACTTTAAGTTCTGGGATGCACATGCAGGACACGTGCAGGTTTGTTACATAGGTAAACATGTACCATGGTGGTTTGCTGCACCTATCAACCCATCACCTAGGTATTAAGCCCAGCATGCATTAGCTATTTATTCTGATGCTCTCCCTCCACCTACATCCCTCTACAGGCCCCAGTGTGTATTGTTCCCTCACTGTGTCCATATGTTCTCACTGTTCAGCTCCTACTTATAAGTGAGAACATACAGTGTTTGGTTTTCTGTTCCTGCTTTAGTTTGCTGAGGATGATGGCTTCCAGCTCTATCC
>NW_016810692.1:0-251 GCF_001698545.2 Rhinopithecus bieti
TCTATCTATTTATTTATCTATCTATCTATCTATCTATCTATCTATCTATCTATCTATCTATCCTTTCTATCTATTTATTTATCTATCTATCTATCTATCTATCTATCCTTTCTATTTATCTATCTATCTATCTATCTATCTATCCTTTCTATCTATTTATTTATCTATCTATCTATCTATCTATCTATCTATCTATCTATTTATCCTTTCTATCTATTTATTTATCTATCTATCTATCTATCTATCTATCC
>NW_016810693.1:0-1616 GCF_001698545.2 Rhinopithecus bieti
TTAGCCGAGCATGGTGGCATGTGCCTGCAGTTCCAGCTGCTCAGGAGGCTGAGGCAGGAGAATCGTTTGAACCCTGGAGACAGAGGTTGCAGTGAGCCAGGATCATGCCACTGCACTCTAGCCTAGGTGACAGAGCGAGACTCCATCTCAAAAAAAAAAAAAAAAAAAAAAAAAAAAAAAAATATATCAAGTATTTTACCTGACCACAATGGAATAAAATTAGGCATCAATAATATAAGGAACATTTGAAACTATAGATATACATGAATATTAAATAATATGGTTCTGAATGACCAATGGGTCAATGGGTGAAGAAAGAAATTAAGAATGAAATTTTAAAAATTATCTGAAACAGAAATAGAAACTCAACAACAAAATCTATGGGATTCATAATTTCCTAATACCTCAAAAGCAGTATTACAAGGCAGGTTTATAGCAAGAAGTGCCTACATCAAAAAACTGAAAAGATTTCAAATAAACAACTTAATGCCCAGCTGCAGTGGCTCATGCCTATAACCCAAGCTCTTTGGGAAGCTGAGTGAAAGGATTGCTTGAGCCCAGGAGCTCAATACTAGCCTGGGCAACATAGGGCAACAGAGGAAGACCCTGTCTTGAAAACAAACAAACAAACAAAAACAAAAACAATCTAATCATGTACATCAAGGAGCTAAAAAACCAAGAACAAACCAAACCAAAATTAGAAGAAATGAAATAATAAAGAGAGGAAATAAACAAATTAAGACTAAAAAAAATAAAAGATCAATTAAACAAAAAACTGTTTTTTTGAAAAGATAAAATCAACAAACCATTAGGAGACTAAGAAAAAAAGAGAGAACACTCAAATAAATAAAATTAGAAATGAAAAGGGAGCTATCACAACATATACCACAGAAATACAAAGTATCATTAGAGGCTACCATGACGATACACTAATAAATTCAAAAACCAAGAGGAATTGGATGAATTCTTGGACACATATCACCTACCAAGATTGAACCAAGAAGAAATAGAAAGCCTGAACAGACCAATAGCAAGTATTGATATTGAATCAGGAATAAAAAGTAGTGATTTCACTACTGAATTCTGCAAAATCTTTAAAAAAGAATTAATATCAAATATTTTTAAACTAGTCAAAAAAATTGAAGAAGAGAGAATTTTTCTTAACTCATTCTACCAGGACAATATAACTCTGATACCAAAACTAGAAAAGGACATAACAACAACAACAAAAATCTACAGACCAACATCCCTGATAAATATAGACACAAAAATCCTCAACAAAATACTGTCAAACCAAACCCAACAATACATCCAAAAGTGAATACACCATGACCAATTTGGATTTATCCCAGGAAAACAAGGATGGTCCAACATATGCAAATCAACAAACATCATACATCACACCAATAGAATGAAGGGCAAAGCCATATCATCATCTCAATATATGCAGAAAAAGCTCATGACAAAATTCAGTATCTCTTTGTTTTCTGTTTCTTTTATTTTATTTATTTATTTATTTATTTTTAGATGGAGTCTTGCTCTGTCGCCCAGGCTGGAGTGCAGTGGTGCAATCTCAGCTCACTGCAACATCCACCTCCCAGGTTCAAACAATTATC
>NW_016810694.1:0-1207 GCF_001698545.2 Rhinopithecus bieti
CGCTTTGTCGCCCAGGCTGGTATGCAGTGGCCAGATCTCAGCTCACTGCAAGCTCCGCCTACCGGGTTTACGTCATTCTCCTGCCTCAGCCTCCAGAGTAGCTGGGACTACAGGCGCCCACCACCTCGCCCGGCTAGTTTTTTTTTTTTGTTTTTAGTAGAGACGGGGTTTCACCAGGTTAGCCAGAATGGTCTCGATCTCCTGACCTTGTGATCCGCCCGTCTCGGCCTCCCAAAGTGCTGGGATTACAGGCTTGAGCCACCGCGCCCAGCCCCGTAATTACCAGGTTTAAGATTTAATTTCCATGTCAGTGTTATTCACTTCGTTCTTGAAACTGTTTGAAAAATCCAGTGAAATTACTTAAACACCGTGTTTATATAAAGGAAGAAATTTTTAAGATTCTTACTTTTTTTTTTTGAGAAGGAGTGTTGCTCTGTCCCGCATGCTAAAGTGCGATGGCGCGATCTCGGCTCACTTCAACCTGTTCCTCCTGGGTTCAACCAATTCTTATACCTCAGTCTCCAAAGTAACTGGGACTACAGGCGCCCGCCACCACACCTGGCTAATTTTTGTATTTTTAGTAGAGACGGGTTTTCACCATGTTGGCCAGGATGGTCTAGAACTCCTGACCACGTGATCCGTCCGCCTAGGCCTCTTAAAGTGCTGGGATTACAGGTCTGAGCTACCGCGCCCAACCAGGAGGGGGTTTTTAACCCCAACGTAGTTTTTGGTTTTGTGTCCTTCCCCTATTGGCTGGGGTCAGATCGCACAATCTAAGCTGATCCAAACTTTTTCCAAATAGGATAAACGCGCGATTTGCGAGAAACGGAAAAGGGGGAAGAAGGGGTAGGGTTGATTTACAATTTTTACAACTTCTGACCAGGAAGTTGAGTCTTTGAAGAGGAACTTAGTTTCCCTGACAACCCGTCCGCCTTTGCCTCCCAAAATGCTGGGATTACAGCCGTCAGCCACCGCGCCCGGCCCCGTAAATTTTTAACAGGAGAAAAGAGAAACTCTGAACCCCAAGGACCAAAGCTCTTCCCATTCGTGAACGCGCACCCCGAGTCAAGATCTCCCCTCATGACCTTCTCGTGGTTCCTGACAATCTGGGAGAGACCCGGAGCTGCGGGTGCAGAGCTGCTGCCCAGGGAGGGCGCCAGGCCAGGGCACAGTCACTGCGCAGGCAAGAGACAGGAAGCCCCGGACG
>NW_016810695.1:0-2170 GCF_001698545.2 Rhinopithecus bieti
AGGAGATAATGGGCTTTAACCCTTTTAAAGCCTGCTGTGGGATGGGATATTGGCGTTGAGTGGGGTAGGGGTGATTAGGTTTTAATGGGATGATAAGGGGTGCATGACTGGTTGCCAAGGAGGGAGTAGAGGCATCCCATACTTGTGGATTAAGGTAAGGAGACACAAGGGGAGGATGCAAAGGAGGCTTTGAACTGGGGAAAAGGGTGGCAATGAAGTGTGGCTGTAGCCCAGGAATAGTCAGGGAAGCAGATAATTTAGTTAAAATGTCTCAACCTAATAAGGGAGCTGGGCAGGTGGAGATAACTACAAAGGCGTGCATAAAAGAATGTTGTCCAAGTTGGCACCAGAGTTGGGGAGTTTTAAGAGGTTTAGAAGCTTGGCCGTCAATACCCACACCAGTTATGGAGGCAAGGGAAACAGGCCCTTGAAAAGAAGGTAATGTGGAATGGGTAGCCTCCGTATTGTTTAAGAAGGGGACGGACTTACCCTCCATTGTGTTACCTGAAGTGTTTGTGATGGTCCAGGAGGCTTCTGAGGCGATTAGGCAGCATCAGTCTTCACCCGCCAAGCTGAGAATATCTGGGAAGGAGTCACTCAGAGAGCCTTGGGCCAGAGTTCCAAAGTGGCTGAAGGGTGAGTCGGACAGTCCGATTTCCAGTGGGGTCCTGCACAGATGGGACATGGCTTAGGAGGAATCCCAGGCTGTGGCCATTCCTTGGCCCAGTGGCCAGATTTCTGGCACTTGAAGCAAGAACTTGAGGGAGGAGGTCCTGGAGGAATGCCTGACCACTGTGATTTAGGTGTTTTGAAGTTCTTGTGTGCTGGAGATGTGCCTGGGGTTTCTCTCACAGTGGAGGCAAGTAATTGCAACTCCGAAATACGTTGCCACTTGGCTGCGTCTTCTCTACTATTGTACACCTTGAAGGCGAGGTTAATTAAGTCCTGTTGTGGGGTTTGAGGGATGGAATCTAATTTTGGAGCTTTTCTAATGTCAGGAGTGGATTGGGTAATAAAATGCATATTGAGAATAAGATGGCCTTCTGGCCCCTCTGGGTCTAGGTTGGTAAATCTTCTAAGGGTTGTTGCCAAAAGGGCCATGAACTGGGCTGGGATTTTATATTTGATGAAAAGAGCCTAAATGCTATCTGATTTGGGAGAGATCGGATAAAGAAAAGGAGTGTTAACCTTGGCTGTGCCTTCAGCTCCAGCCACCTCTCTAAGAGGAAATTGTTGGGCAGGTGGGGAAGGCTAGTCACAGAACGAAACTGTGAGCCAGACTGGGTGTGAGAAGGGGACGTGATAGAAGGATTGTAGGGTGGGGAGTAGAGGCTGAGGAAGAATTGGGACCTGGCTTCGCCTGGAGAGGAGCAACCTGGGGAGGAGGGGAAAGGTCAGATTGGTCTGTAGAAAAGGAGGATTCAAAGGACCCAGAGCTTGGGGTGGAGACTGAAGGAACAGACAGGAGAGAAGAAATATTTGGGACAAGTCACATTGGGAGCAGAGATGAGGGAGGGACCAGTGTGTAAAAGAATGCCTGGACGTCAGGCACCCCAGACCATTTGCCCATTTTATGACAAAATTATCTAGATCTTGTAGGATGGAGAAATCAAAAGGGTCATTTTTTGGCCATTTAGAACCATTGTCGAGTTTGTATTGGGGCCAAGTGGTATTGCAGAAGAAAATAAGGGGTTAGGTTTTAGGTCAGGTGTGAGTTGAAGAGGTTTTAAGTTCTTGAGAACATAGGCTAAGGGAGAAGAAGGGGAATGAAGGGTGGAGGCTTGCCCATAGTGAAGTTTGAAGAGAAGGGTAGAGATGCGGAGAAGGGAAATGTGGGTGAGCAACCAAAGCAGGCATCCCCGCAATTGGTTTGCCACCAGAGGAGTGTGGGCGAATAATCAAGGGAGGTGTCCCCATGGTGACCAGACACCAGTGGAATGTGGGTGGATGATCAGGGCGGGCATCCCTGTGATGATCAGACACCAGTGGAATGTGGGTGAATGATCAGGGCGGGCATCCCTGTGATGACCAGACACCAGTGGAATGTGGGTGGATGATCAGGGCAGGCATCCCTGTGATGACCAGACACCAGTGGAATGTGGGTGAATGATCAGGGCAGGCATCCCTGTGATGACCAGACACCAGTGGAATGTGGGTGGATGATCAGGGC
>NW_016810696.1:0-1096 GCF_001698545.2 Rhinopithecus bieti
GGGGAAGCCTACTGAGGTCAAATGACTTGCCTCAAATCACACAGGTGGCAAATAGAGCAACTTGTAGATTAAACATCCACACTATTTTTTTCTTAATTTTTGTTTAAGATGTGGGCTGGCAGGGCTCAGTGGCTCACGCCTGTAATCCCAGCACTTTGGGAGGGCCAGGTGGGCGGATCACCTGAGGTCATGAGTTGGAGACCAGCCTGACCAACATGGAGAAACCCTGTCTCTACTAAAAATACAAAATTAGCTGGGCATGGTGGCAGATGCCTATAATCCCAGCTACTCGAGAGGCTGAGGCAGGAGAATCCCTTGAACCCAAGAGGCGGAGGTTGCAGTGAGCCGAGATCACGCCATTGCTCTCTAGCATGGGCAACAAAAACGAAACTCTGTCAAAAAACAAAACAAAACAAAATTAGCTGGGCATGGGGGCATGGTTGCGCACGCCTGTAATCCCAGCTATTCTGGAGGCTGAGGCCGGAGAACCGTTTGAACCCAGGAGGTGGAGGCTTCAGTGAGCCGAGATCACGCCACTGCACTCCAGTCTGGTGACACAGTGAGACTCCCTCTCAAAAATAAATAAATAAATAAATAAATGTAAAGAAAGATGTGGGAGGGGGTCTCACTATGTTGCCCAGACTGGCATCAAACTCCTGAACTCAAGCACTCCTCCCACTTTAGCCTGCCAATGAGATTAATTACAAGCTTGAACCACAGCACCCAGCCCAAGCCTACATAGTATCTTGCCATTGGATTTCCTACTCTGGAAAACATGCTGCTTTGTTTTTTTGATTTTTTTTTTTTCCTTTTTGTGGAGAATGGGGTCTCGTTATATTGCCCAGGCAGGTCTTGTACTCCTGGGCTCGAGCTATCCTCCTGTCTCTGTCGCCCTAAGGGCTGGGATTACAGGCATGAGCCGCCGCACCTGGCAACATGCTGCTTTGTATAATCTCAGTAGAATATGAGGAAAAGGGGATAGCCAGAAGCCCTCCAAAACTGATTCATAAAATAAAACACATAATTGGTTTTTTTCCTTAAACTTAGAGTATCAAAAGACACAGGACAGCCGGGCGCGGTGGCTCAAGCCTGTACT
>NW_016810697.1:0-1431 GCF_001698545.2 Rhinopithecus bieti
TCTCAGAAAGTTTCTCTCCATATTTTATCTGAGTCTGTTTCCTATTTAACTGTAGGCTCGCATGTGGTCCCAAATATCCTTTCGTGAATCCATCCACGAGGGAGTTTCCAAGGTGTGTCATGTAAAGAAAGCTTTATCTATGTGAGAAGAATAAAAATAGAGAAAAGCAGATTCACAGAAAGCTTCTTTCCAGTTTTTATCTGAAGATATTTCCTTTTCACCACAGTCCTGTGTGTGCTCCCGAAAATCCGTTCGTGGATCCGTCCATGACAGTTTTCAGCTGTGTAATGTAAGGAAACTTTTATCTATGTGAGGTGATCGCACATATCAGAGAGTAGTTTCTTAGAAAGCTTCTTTCTAGGTTTTGTCTGAGGCTGTTTCCCTTTTCATCATCAGCATCAACATGCTCCCGAATATCACCTGGTACCTGTTTCTCCAAAAGGGTTTCCCCAACGCTCTGTGAGAAGAGAGGTATAACACTGTGAGTGGAATGCGCACATCACAAAGCAGTTCCTCGGAAAGCTTCTCTCCAGTTTCGGTCTGAACATATTTCCTTTTTCACCGTAAGCCTCAAAGTGCTCCTGAATGTCCAATCACATGCTAAACATACACAGGGTTATAAAACTACTCAACATAAGTGTTTGGGTAAGCAGAGGCTAGATGGTGCACTTCCGGGTTCTTCATCACAATTTTTTCCTGCACATGCGAAAATGCAGCCGGCGCCCGGGAAGGAGCAGACCAACCGGGCTTGCCCCAGGTGACGTCAATCCGAAGAGACCAAGATTTACCTGGACGCACCTACGGAACACCCCCGAGAAGCCTGTGCCCCACCTATTGCCCTCCCACTCCCAGAAAGCCGCTCCCGGTGAGCGTCTCGCGTGGACTTCCCATTCCCCCACTCCTGTCGGGACTGCATTAGGGACTCCGCCCAAGAGCTCCACAGGGCGACTCTCTTGGCCTCCTTTGCCGGAGGCCGACATACCTCTCCCTACCCACCTTCTTCCCTGAAGCTAGGTGACCAAAAATAAATTTGCAGTTTTGCTCCTACCCTTGGCTACTCACTGGTTCTTTTGTGCTCGCTCTGATGGTCTTAGAAAAACAAATCAATTGGTGCCGAACCCGGGAGGAGACCCCTCCTCAGGGCCCCCAGGTTCCGGGGAGTCTCCTCCTCCTCCTTCCATGATGTGGACGGACGAGGACATGAGACCCGCTTCCCTCACTCTCACGGCCTCTCTGGGGTAAGTGCCCTTGTCACCTCTTTACCTCCCTCAGCCAAAAATCCTGCGCAGGTCCGAGGCCCACTTTTGAGCCACCAAGTGGCTCGGGAGCCACCCCGAGGCTCGGGAGACCTGTTCAGGATGGAGACGTCCGCCTGATGATAATCTCCCCCTTGTCTCCAAGAGCCTCCAGTCTGTCTCTGCTGGTTCCAAA
>NW_016810698.1:0-818 GCF_001698545.2 Rhinopithecus bieti
TTCTTCCTCGATTTTATTTCAGTATATTTCACTATTTGCCATAGTCCTCAATGCTTTCTGAAATGTCACTTTTTCGGTATCACAAAACAGTGTTCAAACACTGCCTTGTGAGAAAAGAGGAATAACTCTTTGAGTGGAATGCATACATCACAAAGTAGTTTCTCAGAAAGATTCTATCCAGTTTTTATCTGAAGATATCTCCTCTTTCACTGTACGCCTGAATGTGCTCCCAAATGTCCGTTCGCAGATCTGTGTATGACGGAGTTTCCAAACTGCATAATATAATCAAAGTTTTAACTATGCAAGACGAATAAAAATATATAGCACAAAGCAATTTCACAGAAATCTTCTTTCCAGTTTTTGTCTGAGGATATTTCCTTTTCACCATAGTCGTCGCTATACTCCCGAATATCTCTCGGTAGCTTTTTCTCCAAAAGGGATTCCAGAATCCTCTATGAGAAGAAAGGTGTATTTCTGTGACTCGAATGCACACTTCACAAACCAGCTCCAGAGAAACCTTCTCTCCATTTTCTATCTGAAGACGTTTCCTTTCTCACCATAAGCCTCAAAGCCCTCCAGAATATCCCCTCACAGACTAAACAAAAACACTGTTATAATACAGCTCAATGAAAAGAGAAGCTTAACTGTGTGAGAGGAATTCACGTGACACAAAGCAGTTTCACAGAAAGCTTCCTTCTGGTTTCTCTCTGAGGTTATTTCTTTTCAGGATATTCTAAAGAGCGTTTGCAAATGTCCTTTCTCAGATTCCACAGAAACAGTGATTTCAAACTGCTCAATCCAAAGAATGATTTAACACT
>NW_016810699.1:0-2610 GCF_001698545.2 Rhinopithecus bieti
GCCAGGTTGAAAGTCAGTCTTTCAGGGTTCTGCGAAGTGATAGTAAGTGGCAACCGGAGGCCTGTGTCAAGCAAGGAGATGTCTTCCATTGAAAATTGGAGAGAATCATTCTGCGCAACTCTTTTGTAATGTTTGTATTGATCTCATAGAGTTAAAATATTCTTTGGATTGAGCAGTTTGAAATCATTCTTTCTGTGGAATTTGAGAAAGGAAATTTGGAAACGCACTTTAGAATATCCTGTAAAGAAATAACCTCAGAGAGAAACCAGAAGGAACCTTTCTGTGAAACTGCTCCGTGTCACGTGAATTCTGCTCACACAGTTAAGCTTCTCTTTTCATTGAGCAGTGTCATAACACTGATTTGTTTATCCTGTGAAGGGATATTCTGGAGTTCTTTGAGGATTACGGTAAGAAAGGGAACATCTTCAGATAGAAACTGGAGAGAAGCTTTCTAAGGAGCTGCTTTGTGACGTGTGCATTCCACTCACAGAAATATACCTTTCTTCTCCTAGAGGATTCCGGAATCCCTTTTGGAGAAAAGCTACCAAGAGACATTCGGGAGTATAGCGACGGCACTGGTGAAAAGGAAATATCCTCAGACAAAACTGGAAAGGAAATTTCTGTGAATCTGCTTTGTGTTAGATATATTTATTCATCTCGCATTGTTAAAACTTTTCTTATATTACGCAGTTTGGAAACTCTGTCATGCATGGATCCGTGAATGGACATTCGAGAGTACACTCAGGCCTACAGTGAAAGATGAGATATCTTCAGATAAAACTGGATAGAAGCATTCTGAACAACTAATTTGTGATGTATGCATTCCACTCAGGGAGTTATACTTCTTTTCTCAAGGCAGCATTTAAACACTGTTCCTGTGAAATCGAAAAGGTGATATTTCAGAGTGCATAGAGGACTATGGCAAACAGTGAAACATACTGAAGTAAAATCGAGGAAGAAACATTCCTAGAATCTACTCTCTGATATGTGCATTCACTTCACAGAGTTAATGCTTGCTCTATGTTGCCCAGTTTCGAAACTCTGTCTTTGAAGAATCTGTGAAGGGAAATTTAGTGACGCCCAGAGGCTTGTGGTGAGCATGAAAACGTCTTCTGATTAAATCTGCAGAGAAATTTTCTATGCCATTGCTTTGTGATGTGTGTATTCGTCTCTCAGACTTAAACCATTCTTTGGATTGAGCACCTCGAAATCACTGTTTTGTGGCATCTGAGGAAGGACATTTAGGAACAATCCTTAGAAAACGGAGAAAGAAATATCCTCAAGTAAAATCCAAAAGGAAGATTTCTGTGACACTGCTCTGTGTCGTCTTAATTCCTCTCGCTCAGTTGAGCTTCTGTTTTCATTGAGTAGGTTTCTAACCCTGTGAATGTTTAGCGTGTGATGGAATATTCGGGAGCACTTTGAGGCTTATGGTGAAAACGAAATATGTTCTGACGGATACAGGAGAGAAGCTTTCCGAGGAACTGCTTTGTGACTTGTGCATTCCACTCACATTCTTATACTTCTCTTCTCATACAGCGTCGGGGAAACCCTTTTGGAGAAACAGTTACCAAGTGATATTCGGGAGCATGTTGATGCCGATGGTGAAAAGGGAAATAGCTTCAGACAAAACTGGAAAGAAGCTTTCTAGGAAACTGCTCTGTGATATGTGTAATCATCTCACATAGATAAACTTTCTTTACATTACGCAGCTTGGATACTGTCATGGACGGATCCACGAGGGGACCTTCGGGAGCACATTCAGTACTATGGTGAAAAGGAAATATCTTCAGATAAAACTGGAAAGGAGATCTCTGTGAATCTGTTTTTTGCTATGTTTATTCATCTGACATAGATGAAGTTTTCTTTACATTACGCAGCTTGGAAACTCCCTCGTGGATGGATCCGTGAATGGATATTTGGGATCACATTCGGGCCTATGGTGAAACAGGAAATATAGTCAGATAAAACCTGAGAGACGCTTTCTAGAAACTGCTTCGTGATGTGTGCATTGCACTCAGGGAGTTATGACATTTGTCTCATAAGGCACTGTTTGAACACTGTTCTTGTAAAACCAAAAGAGTGATACTCGGAGCACATTGAATACTATGGCAATAAGTGAAATGTCGTCCAAAAAAAAAAAAAAACAGAAAGAAGCACTCCAAGACTGGTCTCTGACATGTCCATTCTTTTCACAAGGTTAAAGTTTACTCTGCATTTCGCACTTTGAAAGTCGGTCTTTGAGGGTTCTGCGAAGGGATAGTAAGTGGCAACCGGAGGCCTGTGTCAACCAAAAGCGTTCCAAGAATCTGCTCTCTGATATGTTCATGCACTTCACAGAGTTAATGTTTATCTATGTTATCCAGTTTCGAAATTCTGTCTTTGAAAATCTGTGAAGGTGTATTTAGTGAGGCCCAGAGGCTTGTGGTGAGCAAGGAAATGTCTTCTGATGAAAGTTGCAGAGAAACTTTCTGAGCAACTGCTTTGCAATGTGTGTATTCTCTCATAGACTTAAACCATTCTTTGGATTGAGCAGCTTGAAATCACTGTTTTTGTGGAATCTGAGGAAGGACATTTGGGAACGATCCTTAGAATATGGAGAAAGAAATA
>NW_016810699.1:4427-7275 GCF_001698545.2 Rhinopithecus bieti
TCTTTTGTGATGTTTGTATTCATCTCATAGAGTTAAATCATTCTTTGGATTGAGCAGTTTGAAATCACTGTTGCTGTGGAATCTGAGAAAGGACATTTGGAAACAATATTTGGAATATCCTCAAAAAGAAATAACCTCAGAGACAATCCAGAAGGAAGCTTTCTGTGAATCTGCTCTCTGTCAGGTGACTTCCACTCACACAGTTAATCTTCTCTTTGCATTGAACAGTATCATAACACTGTTTTTGTTTAGTCTGCAAAGGGATATTCAGGAGTGATTTGAGGCTTACGGTGAGAAAGGAAACATCTTCAGATAGAAACTGGAGAAAAGCTTTCTGAGGAGCTGCTCTGTGACGTGTGCATTCCACTCCCAGAAATATACCATTCTCCTAGAGGATTCCGGAATGCCTTTTGGAGGAAAAACTACCAAGAGACATTCGGGAGTATAGGGAGGGCTATGTGAAAAAGGAAATATCCTCAGACAAAACTGGAAAGAAGATTTCTGTGAAACTGCTTCATGTTAGATATATCTATTCCTCTAGCATAGTTCAAACCTTTCTTATATTAAGCAGTTTGGAAATTCCGACATGCTCTGAACCACGAAGGGACATTCGGGAGCACATTCAGGCCTACCGTGAAAGAGGAGATATCTTCAGATAAAAACTGGGTAGAAGCTTTCGGAGAAACTACTTGTGATGTACGCATTCCGCTCAGGAAGCTATACCTCTTTTCTCACAAGGCAGTGTTTAAGCATTGTTCCTGTGTAACCAAGAAAGTGATATTTTGGAGTGCACTGAGGACTATGGCAAATAGTGAAATATACAGATAAAAAATCGAAAAAGAAGCTTTCCAAGAATCTATTCTATGATATGTGCATTCACTTCACAGAATTCTTGCTTACTCTATGTTGCCCGGTTTTGAAATTCTGTGTTTGAAGAATCTGTGAATGGATATTTAATGATGCCCTGAGGCTTGCAGTGAGCAAGGAACCATCTTCTGGTGAAACCTGCAGGGTTACTTTCTGAGCAACTGTTTTGCATTGTGTGTACTCGTCTCCTAGATTTAAACTGTTCTTTGAATTGAGCAGATTGAAATCACTGTTTTTGTGGATTCTGAGGAAGGACACTTGGGAACGATCCTTAGAACATGGAGAAAGAAATATCCTCAGGTAAAATCCAGAAGGAAGCTTTCTGTGAAACTACTTCGTGTCGTCTTAATTCCTCTCACTCAGTTAAGCCTCTCCTTACGTTGAGTAGTTTCATAACCTTGTGTATGTTTAGCGTGTGATGGGACATTCGGGAGCACTTTGAGGCTTATGGTGAAAAAGGAAATATGTTCAGACCAATACCAGAGAGAGCTTTCCGAGGAACTGATTTTGATGTGTGCATTCCACTCATAGTGTTATACATCTCTTCTCATACAGCATTGGGGAAACCATTTTGGAGAAAGAGGTACCATGTAATATTCGGGAGCATGCTGACGCCAATGATGAAAAGGGAAATAGCCTCAGACAAAACCTGGAAACTTTCCAGGAAACTACTCTGTGAAATGTGTAATCATCTCACAGAGATAAAGGTTTCCTTACATTACACAGCTTGAAAACTGTCATGGATGGATCCACGAAGGGACTTTCCTGAGCACACTTAGGACTATGGTGAAAAAGGAAATATCTTCAGATAAAAACTGGAAAGAAGTCTTCTGTGAATCGGCTTTTTTCTATGTTTATTCTTCTCACATGGATGAAGCTTTCTTTACATTACGCAACTTGGAAACTCCCTCGTGGATGGTTCCAAGAAGGGATATTTGGAATCACATTCTGGCCTATGGTCAAATAGGAAATAGAGTCAGATAAAACTGGAGAGGGCCGGGCGTGGTGGTTCAAGCCTGTAATCCCAGCACTTTGGGAGGCCGAGACAGGCGGATCACGAGGTCAGGAGATTGAGACCATCCTGGCTAACACGGTGAAACCCCGTCTCTACTAAAATACAAAACTAGCCGGGCGAGGTGGCGGGCGCCTGTAGTCCCAGCTACTCGGGAGGCTGTGGCAGGAGAATGGTGTAAACCCGGGAGGCGGAGCTTGCAGTGAGCTGAGATCTGGCCACTGCACTCCAGACTGGGCGCAGAGCGAGACTCCGCCTCAAAAAAAAAAAAAAACTGGAGAGAAGCTTTCTGAGAAACTGCTTGGTGATGTGTGCATGCCACTCAGGTAGTTTTCATGTTCTTCTCATAAGGCACAGTTTGAACACTGTTCCTGTGAAACCAACAGCCTGATATTCAGAACACATTGAAGACTATGGCAAAAAGTGAAATGTCGTCCAATTAAAAACAGGAAAAGGCACTCGAAGAAACTGCTCTCTGACATTCCCATTCTATTCACAGGGTTAAAGGTTACTCTACATTTCCCAGTTTGAAAGTCGGCCTCTGAGGGTACTGCGAAGGGATAGTAAGTGGCAACCAGAGGCCTGTGTCGAGCAAAAAACTGTCTCCCATCGAAAGTTGGAGAGAAGCTTTCTGCGCAACTCTTTTGTGATGTTTGTATTGATCTCATAGAGTTAAATCATTCTTTGGATTGAGCAGTTTGAAATCACTGTTTCTATAGAATCTGAGAAAGGACATTTGGAGACACTTTTTAGAATATCCTGAAAAAGAAATAACCTCAGAGAGAAATCAGAAGGAAGCTTTCAGTGAAATTGCTCTATTTCCCGTGAATTCTGCTCACACAGTTAAGCTTCTCTTTTCATGGAGCAGTATCCTAACACTGTTTTTGTTTAGACTGCGAAGGGATATTCATGAGCAATTTGAGGGTTATGGTGAGAAAGGAACCATCTTCAGATAGGAACTGGAGAGAA
>NW_016810700.1:0-13384 GCF_001698545.2 Rhinopithecus bieti
GGGTATTTTTTGGTGCAATTTCTAATGCAAGGAATGTCCATCTTCTGACAATGATAAACAGGGAAACTTTTTCAATCCTCCCCAAAATGTGCCGAGCGTTTAGGTCAGACTTTGACAAACTTAGTCTAACAGGTTATACGAGGAATTCATGCCCAACAAATATAACTTTTGCCTATTTTTTTTTTTTTGATAACTACTTATGATTGACTTGTCAGTCTCAGGACCTGTTTTCAGCTTTCTAAAAATCTTTCTGACGATGTTAAGCAAGGAAGGTTGCAGGTCTGACTCAGCAATAGTTAACATGTAAACTTTCTCTAGAAAGAGAATGAGGATGTCAGAAAAAAAATGTTTTCAGGCAGAAAGATGACTACAGTGCCTTTAATGACACAAAATCTGTCTGGCAGCCAATATTTGTTTAAGACTAATCTAGCTACGAGAACAGTTTACTGTAATTTTAAAATGGCCTAAAATAAATGAATCCTAGGTGGAAGAAGTTAAATGGTATATTAGAAAGAGCAAAGATTTTGAGGTTAGACAGACTTGGACACAAATCCCCACTGTCTCACTTACTTGTCGTGACCTTCTGGAAAATATTTTAACCTTTTTGAGCCCCCATTTCATGAGCTGTAAAATGGGGATAATCTTGCCTAGGGTTTCATAAGCTCGAGCTGACAAAAAGAACCTCTAGTTCTGAGTACATAGTGCCGGTAGAATGTGCGTAGGTGCTCAGTAACCTCTCTCACAGAGTACGTGTTCCATGTTTTACTATTATTTGTGTTATAGTTATCATACAGTTTAAATGCTGTTACTTATATTTGTTTTCTGTGGCTGCTGTGACAAATCACCACACGCTTGGTGGCTTACAGTAACAAAAGATTTTTCTCTTAGTGCTCTGGAGGCCAGATATCTGAGATTAAGATGTTGGCAGGTCTGTGCTCCCTCTGAAGGCTCTAGTGGAGAGACTTTTCTTGCTCTTCCAGCTTCTGGTCACTCCATATGTTCCTCAGCTTGTGGCTGCAAAACTCCAATCTCTGTCTTTGTCTTCATGTGGCTTTCTTCTGTTTGTCTTCTCCTGTTTTGCCTGTTATAGGGATACTGGTCACTGGATTTAAGGCACACCCAGATAACCCAGGCTGATATCATCTTGAAATTCTTTACTTAATGACATCCTCAAAGATTCTTTTTCCAAATAAGGGCACATTCACAAGTTCTGGAGATTAAGACATGGACATATTTTATTGAGAAACACCATTTAGTCCACCACACTAGTATATTGGAAACTACCATGAGCCAACTTTCACAAGATGATTTATTCCAGTAGCTTAGCTTTTTTTAAAAAAAATCATTTGCACCATTATTAAGCTGAAAAAAATACCATCTAACTCAAAATATTGCAGAGACTAAACAAGAATTGAGAGCTTTGGGTTTTGTTGTAATAAAAACCTTATATCTTGGTATAAACTTACATAATTTATAGCCCCACTGTCCATAGTATCTTTAACTCAGGGGATCTTTGATACTCGCCTCACACCTTTGGTTTGTTGCCTCTTCATCTTAGGATTCTTAGGCCTGTCATGAACTTTGCTCCCTGATAAGTAGCTGGATGGGTGCTGGGATTTAGACAAAAGTACAGTCATTTTCAAACCTCACTTTAAATAAATACATCAAATCCATATTTTAATCTTTCCTTTGCCTTTGAAAACAAACCAATATAGATAGAACTTTCTGACACCCTTAAAAGCTAGTTTGAGAACTCATTTGCATGGATGATCTCTACTTGAACTCATTTCTCTGGAAATAAAAGTTTAGTGTACTACTAATTCAACTTAGAAAGTAATTGGAAGACTTCAGCAAATGAGGAAAATTCTCATTTTATAGGGACTGGGGACTTAATTCAAATGAAAAACCTTCATTGCTGACATGAGTTAATCGTGCAGTTAACATAAAATAACCCTACCTAGAATTATAAAGACTCTGAAAGTATCAGTTTGCAGGTATCAATGATTAAAAGATTCTTCAACAGAACATCACATTTCTTGAATTTTCTGCATATTGTATATTAAAGAAGACAGTCAGTGACCACTAGTTAGTCTAATACTTTATATAATTTCATTTGATAGAACCCTATTACAACCTCAAAATCTAGACATAGAGTTTCTTCAGTTCCCAAGACACGACACTCTCTCTTTTGCTGAATCCTTAACTTCTACCTCTAAATGTCAGAGATCTCATGGCTCAGCCCTAAACCCTCCTATCTAGTTACATACCTCCTTGGAAATTCCATCCATTCCTCTGGCTGCTAATACTATTCACATGCTACTAATGCCCAAATACTCTATCTCTCTGAGGTTGAGTCCTATATCAATCTACCTATTTAATGTCATTACTTGGATACCTCATAGTCATGTCAAAAGTAATCTGCTTGAGGAATCGCCATACTGTTTTCCATAATGGTTGAACTAGTTTGCAATCCCGATCTAGAACTAGATGTACCACACGACCCAGCCATCCCATTACTGGGTATATACCCAAAGGATCATAAATCATGCTGCTATAAAGACACATGCACAAGTATGTTTATTGCGGCACTATTCACAATAGCAAAGACTTGGAATCAACCCAAATGTCCATCAGTGACAGACTGGATTAAGAAAATGTGGCACATATACACCATGGAATACTATGCAGCCATAAAAAAGGATGAGTTTACGTCCTTTGTAGGGACATGGATGCAGCTGGAAACCATCATTCTTGTTATGCACATGTACCCTAGAACTTAAAGTATAATAATAAAAAAAAAAAGTAATCTGCTGAAAATTAATTCTCTTTTAGGTTGGGTTCCCTAAAAGTAGAAGTTCAGACAAGAATTCTCAAGTAAATTATAATATTGAAATTGATTTAGTGATAGTCAAGTGATTTATTTAATTAGTGTTCTCAGAAGGGAAGTGAGAAAAACAGGAGAGGGCTGGGCAAAAACATGTAAGTGAGTCTAGCTTCAACATGATCCCATAAGGAAGCTCTGGAATGCAAATTGTGCACTCAGCTGATCCCACCTTGAGGCAAGGAGACTGACCTTTTGTTACCACATGTCAGGTTTCCAGCTTCCTCAGGAGTGAGAGGTTGTAGGACCTAACCTCCCCAACACTGCAGCTAGTGTCTTGCTGGGGAAAAGCTCCAGAGAAGGTGGCAGCTATGAGCAACTAGCATCCAGCACTGACAGCAGCTGGAAAAAGGGGAAATCTGCCAAGAGAGAAGGCAAGAACAGGGCATCAATAACATCCACTCTAGCTTCTTAATTAATCCCACACTATGTGATCAAAGTTCTACCTACCAATTCTCCCTGATATCCACCATCTCTCTATTTCTTCTCCCAATAACCTAGTGTGCAGGATTTTTCTCAGTCACTTTGCCAGCCAGGGACCTCCACAGTCAGCGATGTCCCCACCTGGGACTTGCTCAGTCCTGGGCCTGACACAGGAGGTACCCCATTCACTGCTGGGCCACACCTGGCTTACACACCAGCCTGGATCCTGCACTCACCGCAGGTTCCATGCTCAGCCTGCGGCTGGGCTGGGCATGCCCCAGCCCGCCTGTATTACGGCTCGTACCCATGTTTGGTGGTTCTCATGTCCTTGTCCTGCATTCAAGAAGAATAAGGTTATGTTGACAATCAAAGGGTGAGGAGGGCAGAGAAGAATTCTACTGAGTGACCGAACAGCTCTCAGTTCCTCACAAGCTGAGGAATGTATGGAGTGACCAGAAGCTGGAAGAGCAAGAAAAGACTCTCCATTGGAGCCTTCAGAGGGAGCACAGACCTGCCAATGTCTGCAAGGGTGTAGCTTCTTAATTAATCCCACACTGCATGGTCAAAGTTCTACCTACCAATTCTCCCTGATATCCACCATCCCTGAAACCTCACCCTAAGTTGGGTTGTCTCCCTCCCAGTGTAGCTGGGTCCAGGGCTTCTATGAGCTCAGAATGAGTAGTACATGCTAACTGGTTTGTGCATATGTGTATGCAAAAAAGGTTAAAACAAAGACACCACTCAAAGGTGGGCATGACAGTGTAGAAAACCAGTTAGGGAAGGGTAGGTATATGTAAAATAGGTAAAGGGTGAGGATCAATCAGAAGAAAACCACCAAATGGGAAAGGAGACTCTCAATCCTGTCCATGGACTTGACTTGTAGCTTAGCTTCCAGGCTTTAAACTGTCTCAGCTTGAAGGTAGGGTTTCACGGGGGACCTGCTGCTGTCTGCCTTCTGCCACTACCACATCTTATTTCAACTAGTAAAATGCTTCCAACACATGCCTCTATGTCCACCTTACTCATCAGCAATACACTGACCTCAGAAAGGCCAGGATTATTATTATTTTTTAACACAAATCTGGTGGTTCCAAATGCTTTAATGTCTTCTTATTTCCTTTATAACTAATTTCAAAATCAAGGCCCAGATCTCAGCGCCACTGTGGCATTAGGCCCCTGACTCCAATGCACTCTCCAATGACGTCTCCCTCTGATATACTATGCATCTGATGCTTCTAGTACTTTGGTCCATACCTATATCACTAGTAGGTCCTGCCTTGTGACCTTCACTCATGTTATTTCCACTAATGAAATGAGAATACTATTGTTTTTTGTTTGTTTGTTTTTTTGAGATAGAGTCTTACTTTGTCACCTAGACTGGAGTACAGTGGTGCGATCTCAGCTCATTGCAACCTTTGCCTCCTGGGTTTAAGTGATTCTCCTGCCTCAGCCTCTCAAGTAGCTGGAATCACAAGTGCATGCCACCACACCCAGCTGATTTTGGTATTTTTAGTAGAGATAAGGTTTCAATGTGTTGCCCAGGCTGGTCTCAAACTGCTGACCTCAAGTGATCCACCCACCTTGGCCTCCCAAAGCACTGAGATTACAGGCATGAGCCACTGTGTTCTGCTAAGAACGTTTTTCTCTAAGTCTCTGTTTATTTTGTTTGTTCTCATCACTCAGGTCTCAGGTTCAAGGACAATTGCCTGAAACAGGCCTCTTCTGATCTCACCTTGTTCACAGCAGTAATCACAATCTACAAGGTTATTTGTTCTCTGAAAAACCTAACTATTGAATGAGCTGGATTTGGTGTATAAAAGCAGAAAACAGTTTTCTATTAACCTTGATCTTTTGACTCATTATCCTCCCCACTGGATAATCCCATTGCTTCTTCAGCTTCTCTCAGATATTAAAATTCCAATCCAGTGAAACATCTACACTTTAATATCTTTGACTTATACTGTTTAAAGCTTTTATCTCCCCAGCTTGGATCTGCCTTGGGCTAGTAACACAGCATTGAACAGGTAGGGAATGATCAACTTCTTTAGGATTCCCCTAAGCTTGTTTTCCTCTCCTGGCCACACCCAGCTGTCAATGCTGAGATTTAACTAAATAAAAAGTAGCTATAAAATAATCTGTTATTAGGTGGGAGACGTAATAAGCATACATGATATTTTTGCAGGTAGGTGAAAATATATGTACAGTTCCATCCAGAAAGTCATGTGATTTTCCTCAGTTTGCGATTCAGTTTGTCATTCTACTCAGATAATAAGTCAAGAGATAAAGGTTAATCAGAGAACTAATCAAAATTAGTTATTTCCCATCATTTAACTTTTTATAAAAGAAAGTTTCATATTTACTTTTCTATTTGGGACCTACTGTAGGCAATTATAGCTTTCACAATATGATCCTTTAGAACTATGGTTAATAGCTTAATAGCCCTTTNTTATTATCCTCCACACTGGATAATCCCATTGCTTCTTCAGCTTCTCTCAGATATTAAAAATTCCAATCCAGTGAAACATCCACGCTTTAATATCTTTGACTTATACTGTTTAAAGCTTTTTATCTCCCCCAGCTTGGATCTGCCTTGGGCTAGTAACACAGCATTGAACAGGTAGGGAATGATCAACTTCTTTAGGATTCCCCTAAGCTTGTTTTCCTCTCCTGGCCACACCCAGCTATCAATGCTGAGATTTAACTAAATAAAAAGTAGCTATAAAACAATCTGTTATTAGGTGGGAGACGTAATAAGCAAAGATGCTATTTTTGCAGGTAGATGAAAACATATGTACAGTTCCATCCAGAAAGTCATGTGATTCTCCTCAGTTTGCGATTCAGTTTGTCATTCTACTCAGATAATAAGTCAGGAAATAAAGGTTAATCAGAGAATTAATCAAAATTAGTTATTTCCCATCATTTAACATTTTGTAAAAGAAAGTTTCATATTTACTTTTCTATTTGGGACCTACTGTAGGCAATTATAGCTTTCACAATATGATCTTTTAGAACTATGGTTAATAGCTTAATAGCCCTTTTGAGAATTGCTGGATTCTTGAAAATCAGAGCCCCACTAATGCAAAGGAAGTTTGCCAACAACTGTGAACACGGGAAGTGAGTGGGAAACTGAGTGTTGGTGCCCAGGTCCCAGACATGACAGCCCACAGAATGGGCTCCTTAGTGAGAGAGGGATGACCCTAGTGGGAACTGAAACAGCCTCAAAGCTGGAAGCCCTCCTCTCCTCCCCTTCTGCACTATCCTAAGTTTCTGTCAGCACCCCACAACAAAACCTCACCACCTTACCCCAAGCTGTTAAGAGTAAGCTTGGTTGTACTTCATATCTTGAAGATTCTTATAGGCATCTTCAGATCGTCTGGGGCAATTAACTTCTGACTGCTAGAAATGACCAACTCATGTGCCTGTTCATGGAGCTGTTTACCTTAAGATCTGTTTCTCGAATTTCCCCCTGCTTTGCTATGTATCACAAAGGGTGGGGAAGCAGTGAAGGGAGAAGACTAGCTGACCCCTGCAGACTGTGTTTTCCAGGATCCTATGCCAAGAAAGGCACTAATGGAAGATTGGATGTTGGTGGGCAGGAGGGAGAAATTCCCACTTCTACGTTTATGGTGTGATTCTCAGAAGCCACTGTTTCTCTTCTTGGTCTCCAGAAAACACTGTGATGAGCTGCCCTGATTTCATTTTTTCACCAGGTGACTGTCACCCCAGTGCTCCAGTAACAACACTCCCCTCTGGTCCCTTCAGACTTAGGGTAGGAGCTTCCTACCATCATTCATTTCTGGTTTGCCTCCCTCTGTACTGGATGCTTTCTCAGCATCCTCCCTGCATTCTATATAGCTGTGGAAACAATTCTCTGTGTTTGTTTTAACTCCTCAGAGTGGGTTCTGTACTTCTAGTGGGACCCTGGCTGATCGAGGCTGACTTTAGAAAAGGTGAGTGGGATGGGGTGGGGCAGTGCAGAGATGAACAAGAACCTTTGACTATGGTATGCAAAAGAATGAGCATGCTGTTAGAAATGAACAAGTCGTCAGAAATGATTCAGACTAAAAATAAGATGTCGTTATCTACCAAAATGCTGCATTGCAGGGAGGAAGAGAATTATTCACCACCACCTTAATGCTAGCGAACCATCATACCCAAGGCCTTAACACATCAAAACCACAGACTTTCTTTCATGCAAGAGTACATTACTGGGCTTCCCCTTCCAGAACTGCTTCACTCTCAGCAGGAAAGCAAAGGGATACTGTCTCTTAGGGAGTAGACAAGAGACTTTGTGATATTCAGGATGGGTGCTGGGGATGCAAACTTCAAAATGGTTACTTGAAAGTGGTATTCCTAATGTATTCTATAACTGTTAGTGAATTCCTACCATGTGTTGTGTTGTTTTAGGTACTGGGGATAGAGCAGTGAGCAAATAAAACAGTGCCCTGTCTTCAAAGAGTGTATAATATGACAGTGGAAGGATGGGAGAGACAAACAGACAATAAACAAAATAAATAAATAACATTTTTTAAAATGGTGATATATGCTACAGAGAAAAATAATGCAGGGAAGTGGATAGTAAGTGTTAAGAATAGGGCATTGATGTTCTAAATACAAGGTCAGGGAGGGCCTCAGAGTGGCATTTAAGTAAAGAGCCAATGGAGGTAAAGAAGAGAGTCATGAGTTTTCTGGGTAAAGGACATTCAGGAAAAGAGGTGGAAAAGATTTAGCAGCATTTTGGGATAGGATGTGACAAATAGAAAGGACTCCAGGAAGAATTCAAGGTTTCTGGCCAGAGCTTCTGGAAGAATGGCATTAGTTGAAATGGGGCAAAGATGATATAGAGGATATTTGCTTGGGGTTGGGGTCAGGAAGATTAGAAGCTTAATATTTAGACACATTAAACTTGGTAAGCCTATTAGACATTTAACGGGGGTGTGACATAGGTAGCTGCTTCTATGAATCTAGAATTCATAGAGAGAGAGAGAGATCCTAGAGTTGTCAGCATATCACGAGTACTTAAGCAGTATGTAAAGCCCCAAGAGAATGAAAGTGAGCATAAACAGGAAAATAAAAATTCCGAAATGAAGTCCTTGGTACTCCAACATTAAGAGCTCAGGGAGATGAGGAGAAACTTGAAAAGAAGCTTTAGAGGTAGTGGCAAATGAGGTGCGAGGCAAAACATTGGGTGGGGGGTGTCCGGAAAGTCAATTGAAGAATGTGTTTCAAGATAGAACATGTAACATACTGCTAGTAGATGGAATAAGGTGAGCACCAAGGACTTACCACTGGATCTGAGGTCACTGATGGGGCTGCCAAGAGCAACATTAATGGAGTGGTGTGGAGAAAACATGGGGTTGAATCAAGTAAGAATTAAGAAAGAAAATGAATCCCAGCAAGGACAGAAAACACTTTACAGGAAAGTTTCTGTAAAGGGAAAGGCAGAAATAAATAGTGGCTCAAGAATGAAGTAGAGGTAAAAAGAAGGTAGAAGAATAAAAAGCAAGTTATTATGTTGGAGAGAAAGACTTAATAGAGAAAAGAAAGTCATGGTTTGGAAAAAGAGGGTGTAATTGCTGCCATGATGTCTTCAGACAGTGCAGAGGAGTTGGGACTTGGTGCACAAGTAGAGACACTCATATCAGCTAGAAGCATGGATAGTGCATCTATGGTACTGTTATAGGAGTTATTAAGAAGTTATTTTTGGCAGATAGAGAGGAAAAGGGTTCCTTGGAAAGCTTTTGTTTCTTTTAAAGCAACTCCAGAAACATTTCTTGTCTAGCAGGAAAACCCCAGCTCTTAGACGGGCCATGCTGGCCATTAGAAACTGGGTCCACCCAAACAAGGTGATTTCTGCAGTCTTCTTGGGCCCTTGGCCCAACATGTGCCTGACAACATGGCTGCCCCCACATATCCCGACGTGTATAGAACATCATGGTGGCCTGCATTTGCATATTAAAAGGCTAGAGTGGGAGGGCCATACCTAGTCAAACCAATACCCTGAGTCCTACACAAATCAGACACTGCCTCCTCCAGCCTCCTTATATAAGCAGTCACTTTTCCACAGCACACAGGGTTTCCTCGTGCAGCTTTGGAGTTCCCCTCCCTCTGTCTCTGTATGGGGCAGCTTCTTCTTTCTTTCTTATTAAACTCTCTGCTCCATAAAACCACTCCACAGCATCTGTGTCACTATCAAAATCGGTGCCAGACTAAGAACCCAGGTGTTCCTCCAGTTATCGGAATCATATGAGCACCAGAAGGAAAAGTAGAGTATAACAGGCACAGGTGCAGGCAAGCGAGTAGATGGGGTTGGAGTTTGCAGAAGTTCTTTCCTGGTTGCTTTTATTTTACCAGTAAAATATGTTGCTGAGAAGAAGGAACCAAGTCATCAACTAATAAGGATGGGGGAAGAGGTATTGAAGGTTTAAGGAAAGAACTAAAAATATGACATACTCCACTGGTAGAGTGAGAGAGAAATGGATATGGAAATATATTTTCTAGTTAACATTAAGAGCCCACTTGAGATTAGTGGTCATGAATTTAAAGTGAGGCCATTCATCATGGTTTTATGCTTTTCTTCAGTCGTGTTCAGTTGCACAGTTGCAGGCATGGAGTAGACAAAGTGTTAGATTTAAGTAGGGCTGTGTTTTTGCCTATGATGAAGTGAGAGAGTGACCAAAAATTTGTGGATACATGCAAGGGAGGGATTATAATTATTGGTCACCAGAATTTAAGCTGGATTACAAAATGATTGAATTGAAGGCAAGCTAGGAAAAGTGTAAATTGATATCACTGAGAAATTGTAGATTCTGATGGGGTCAAAGGGAGGTTGGAGAGGAGTTCCTGGAGGGAGTGGGCTGGAAACATAGCAGAATGTGATGCTGAAAATGGAAAATATGGAGGGCACGCAGTTAGGGTAAGACAAGAGAGCAAATGTGAGCGAATGGCTGAGAAACATAGATGAGAGGAACATAGGAAGAGAGGAGGTCAGTGACTTAGAAGCCAGGATATTAACAGGGTAATATTAGGTTGGAGGGAAATTGAAATCACCAAAAAGCAGGAGTGGTATAAAAAAGAGGGACAATGAGCCAGGATCAAAAATCCTCAAAATTAAGAGAAAATGGTCTTCAAGTATGAGTTAATAACAGAAACAAGGAGGATTGATATTTGGAATAGGCTGATGACCTGAGATTCAAAGTCAGTTGTTTTCATGGAGAAAGAAGAGAAGATAGGAAGGAAGTGACAATGAGGAGATAAGAGGACACCATCCTTCCTTCAAGCGAGGCTTACAACAATGCAATGGGATAAGAGCTATCATTTGAAAGGGCTATGGGGAAAATTGTATCCTCAAGACAGGACCAGGTTCTGGAACACAGGGGATCGAGAATACCAATGCTTTTAATGATAAGAGACAAGAACTTCTAAAATTCACAGTGGAAGAGTTTTAGGAAGTGAGGATAGTTAGAAGATGTGATCTGAAAAGGACTTTAGAGGGTTTAGAGTACCCCAGCAGTTCTGCCCTCTAGGACTGCATCTCCTCATCATAAACATAAGATTCATTGAGGAACAGTTGCCTCTCAGGCCTTTCACAGCACCCATTTGGGTGGCAGTAGGTACAGTGGGAGGAATCTTTGGAATACTGTCTCAGACAATTTGAGCCTGTAGAAATACACACCTTGGAGCGTAGTGTCCTCTGTGGCCCCTCCCTTCCCCTTCAGGCTTGGCTATGCCATATTAGAAGTGACAGTTTTACTCTATAGTAGCTGCCCATGATGACAGAAAAATTTCTTCGTGAAGTTTGCTATCTTCCTGGGCTTCACCCAGCATGGAAGCAGATATGCTGTACTATCATATCTCTAAATTTAAAATGGACTTATGTGTTACTGCACATATTTGGCATAAAGTTTTTTTTTGTGTGTTAAACTTTTTTTATTATTATACTTTAAGTTCTAGGGTACAACGTGCAGGTTTGTTACATATGTGTACGTGAGCCATGTTGGCTGTGCTGCACCCATTTAACTCGTCATTTACATTAGGTATATCTCCTAATGCTATCCTCCTCCCTTACCCCCCACAATACAGACCCTGGTGTGTGATGGCTCCCCTTCAATGTGTCCAAAAGTGATCCATTGTTCAATGGTCCCAACCTATGAGTGAAACATGCTGGTATTTTGGTTTTCTCTTCGTTGCTATAGTTTGCTGAGAATGATGGTCTCCAGCGCATCCATTCCCTTACAAAGGGACATTGAACTCATCATTTTTATGTCTTCATAGTATTCCATGGTGTATATGCTGCCACATTTCTTTAATCCAGTCGTCATGATGGACATTTGGGTGATTGCAGTCTTCTATTGTGGAATAGTTGCCGCAGTAAACATACGTGTGCATGTGTCTTATAGCAGCATGACTTATAATCCTTTGGTATATCCCCTAGAATGGGATGGCTGGGTCAAATGGTATTTCTATTCTAGGATTTCCTTGAAGAATCGCCACACTGTGTGCCACAATGGTTTTGAACGAAATTTACAGTCCCATCCAACAGTGTGAAAAAGTGTCCTATTTTCCAACATCCTCTCCCAGCACCTGTGTTACTGATTTTTTTAATTGATTGCCATCTAACTGTGTGAGATGGTAACTCATTGTGGTTTTGATGCATTTCTCTGATGGCGAGTGATGATGAGCATTTTTTTCAACGTGTCTGTTGGCTGTATGAATGTCTTCTTTTGAGAAGTGTCTGTTCATTGATCCTTTGCCCACTTTTGATGGGGTTGTTTGTTTTTTTCTTGTAAATTTGATGAGTTCTTTATTAGGTGTCTAGATAGTAGCCCTCTTGTTGTCAGATGAGTAGGCATAGATTGCCAAAAAAATTTTTCCCATTCTGTTGGTTGCGCTGTTCACTCGGATGGTAGTTTCTTTTGCTGTGCAAAGAAGCTCTTAGTTTAATGGAGGATCCCATTTGTCAAGTTTGCTTTGTGCCCGTTGTTTGGTGTTTTAGACATGAAGGCATGAAAAGTTTGAGCCATATGTTCATCTCCCAACCCTCAACAACAAGAATAGTCTGGTCTTATACTAACATCTTGTTTTTCCAATCCTCTCTGTCCCTATTCTTGAGTTTTGAACCATTTTGGCTCTATGAGGCGTAGGGAACTTGGCCAGGGGCAGGGAGAGGCAAAAACCACTACTTTACCTGAAGTCATGTGCTTATCCCTGAGGGTATTTGATGTCCCCTGTCTTTGTTCTCCATGGGAAAAGGAAAAAAAACAAAAACAAAAAAACTGATGATATCACTGGATAAGACAAATGTTAGATTTTCACTTTCCCCTGAATTATTTATTTTTATTTTAGTGGAAAGCTTAAGTTGATAAATGAAATTATATGCACAGGAATTGGTAAACGCTTTGAAAGTAAAAAGCTATATGAATGGAAACAATTTTTTTAAATTCTTGAGAACGAGAAAGGAAAAATGAACAGATGGCCCATCATGCTTTTGCTGGCTTTTGGGTTGGTTCCAAATGGCAAACTATTGCCTGGGCAAACATTTGGAATCAAAATGACCATACTCTGTTTGCTGAGAATCTTTCAGTGTATTGTGTACTCTGCAAGTCATGTTCACTGCTATGAAAGGACATTAAACTTGATAGAAAAAAATATGTAATTTATTAGAGCACTAGGAAGGAGTTTGAAAAGAAAGCAAGTGAACTAACAGATAGCCATATCCAAATGGCAAAGATGCTAACATGGGAAGCAAAGAGCCCAAGAACATTGTGGAATTTAAAATTAAAGTGGCGGAACTTTTATCTAGATGTGAGCAAATTTTATATGCATGATTGTCCCAAAGACCAGAGCTATTTTCAAATGAGAATTGGATGCTGAATTATGAATTTTGTTCTAAACAAGTCAGAGAATATTATATTATTTTGATATAATCAATAACCTTCATGAGAAAATAACATTTTACTTATTTTGCTTTTTTTTTTTTTTTTTTTTTTTTGAGATGAAGTCTTACTGTGTCACCCAGGCTGGAGTGCAGTGGCGTGATCTCAGTTCACTGCAACCTCCGCCTCCTGAGTTCACGTGATT
>NW_016810701.1:0-816 GCF_001698545.2 Rhinopithecus bieti
TTTCTTCTAGGGTTTTATGCTTTTAGGTCTTATGCTTAAATCTTTAATCCTTCTTGAGTTAATTTTGTATAAGGTGTAAGCAGTTTCAGTTTTCTGCATATTTAGGGCTAGCCAGTTTTCCCAACACCATTTATTAAATAGCGAATCCTTTCCTCATTGCTTGTTTTTTGTCAGGTTTGTCAAAGATCAGATGGCTGTAGATGTGTGGTGTTATTTCTGAGGCTTCTGTTCTGTTCCATTGGTCTGTATATCTGTTTTGGTGCCAGTAACATATTGTTTTTGTTACTGTAGCCTTGTAGCATAGTTTGAAGTCAGATAGCATGATGCCCCCAGTTTTGTTCTTTTTGCTTAGGATTGCCTTGGCTATACGGGCTGGTTTTTTGTTCCATATAAAATTTAAAGTAGTTTTTTCTAATTCCGTGAAGAAAGTCAATGGTAGCTTGATGCGGATAGCATTGAATCTATAAATTGCTTTGGGCAGTATGGCCATTTTCACGATATTGATTCTTCCTATCCATGAGCATGGAATGTTTTTCCATTTGTTTGTGTCTTCTCTTATTTATTTGAGCAGTGGTCTGGAGTTCTCCTCAAATAAGTCCTTCATATCCCTTGTAAGTTGTATTTCTAGGTATGTTATTCTCTTTGTAGCAATTGTGAATAGGAGTTTGCTCATTATTTGGCTGTCTGTGTGTCTATTGCTGGTATATAGAAATGTTTGTGATTTTGCACATTGGTTTTGTATCCTGAGACTTTGCTAAAGTTGCTTATCAGCTTAAGGAGTTTTGGGCTGAGAAGATGGGGTTTTCTAAATATACA
>NW_016810702.1:0-1827 GCF_001698545.2 Rhinopithecus bieti
CAGACTAACAGCAGATCTCTTGGCAGAAAATCTACAAGCTAGAAGAGAGTGGGAACCAATATCAACATTCTTAAAGAAAATAATTTTCAACCCAGAGTTTCATATCCAGCCAAAATAAGATTCATAATTGAAGGAGAAATAAAATCCTTTACAGACAAGCAAATGCTGAGAGATTTTTGTCACCACCAGGCCTGTCCTACAAGAAATCCTGAAGGAAGCACTAAACATGGAAAGGAACAACTGGTACCAGCCACTGCAAAAACATGCTACATTGTAAAGACCATAAATGCTAGGAAGAAACTGCATCAACTAACAAGCAAAAAAAAAACAAAACAAAACAAAAAAAAAAAAAAAAAAAAAAAAAAAAACAGCTAACATCATAGTGACAAGATCAAATTCACATATACAATATTAACCTTAAATGTCAAGGGATAAATGCTCTAATTAAAAAACACAGGCTGGCAAATTGGATAAAGAGCCAAGACTCATCAGTGTGCTGTATTCAGGAGATCCATCTCACGTGCAGAGACACACATAGGTTCAAAATAAAGGGATGGAAGAAGGCCTACCAAACAAATGTAAAGCTAAAAGAAAAGGCAGGGGTTGAAATCATAGTCTCTGATAAAACATACTTCAAACCAACAAAGATCAAAAGAGACAAAGAGGGGATGCACCAAAGATGGCGAAATATGAACAGCTCCATGCTCCAGCTCCCAGCGTGAGCGACACAGAAGATGGGTGATTTCTGCATTTTCAACTGTGATACCAGGTTCACAGGAAAGCGCAAGCAGGAAGGGAACTCCTTTTCCTAGCCAAAGGAAATTGAGACACACATCACCTGGAAAATCGGGTAACTCCCACCCTAATACTGCGCTTTACCAAGGGTCTTAGCAAACGGCACACCAGGAGATTATATCCCACACATGGCCCAGAGGGTCCCATGCCCACGGAGCCTCCCTCATTGTTGGCAGAGCAGTCTGAGATCTAACTGCAAGTACACAGCGAGGCTGGGTGAGGGGGTGCCCGCCATTCTTGAGGCTTAAGTAGGTAAACAAAGCTGCCAGGAAGCTCGAATTGGGTGGAGCCCACCACAGATCAAGGAGGTCGGCCAGCCTCTGTAGACTCCTCCTCTGGGGACAGGGCATAGCTACATAAAAAGCAGCAGAAACCTCGGCAGAGATAATTGCCCTTGTCTGACAGCTTTGAAGAGAGCAGAGGATCTCCCAGCATGGAGGTGGAAATCTGAGAATAGACAGACTGCATGCTCAAGTGGGTCCCTGATTTCTGAGTAGCCTAACTGGGAGACATCCCCCACTAGGTGCAGACTGACACATCACACCTCACACCTCACAGGGCAGGGTATACCCCTGAGACGAAGCTTCCAGAGCAAGAATCAGACAGCAACACTTGCTGTTCAGCAATATTCTATCTTCTGCAGCCTCTGCTGCTGATACCCAGGCAAACAGGTTCTGGAGTGGACTGCAGGCAAACTCCAACAGACCTATAGCTGAGGGTCCTGACTGTTAGAAGAAAAACTAACAAACAGAAAGGACAACTAAACCAAAACCCCATCAGTACGTCACCATCATCAAAGACCAAAGGCAGATAAAACCACAAAGATGGGGAAAAAGCAGTGGAGAAAAGCTGGAAATTCAAAAAATCAGAATTCATCTCCCCCTCCAAAGGAACACAGTTCATCATCAGCAATGGAACAAAGCTGGATGGAGAATGACTTTGACGAGTTAAGAGAAGAAGCCTTCAGTCAATCAAACTTCTCAGAGCTAAAGGGAGAACTACGTAACCAGCGCAGTCAATCAAACTTCTCAG
>NW_016810703.1:0-3038 GCF_001698545.2 Rhinopithecus bieti
TCTTCTTCTTCTTCTTCTTCTTCTTCTTCTTCTTCTTTTTCTTCTTCTTCAGATGGAGTCTCACCCTGTCAACCAGGCTGGAGTGCAAAAGCACCATCTTACCTTACTGCAAACTCCGCCTCCTGGGTTCAAATGATTCTCCTGCCTCAACCTCCCAAGTAGCTGAAATTACAGGTGCCCTCCACTACAAACAGCTAATTTTTTTTTTTTTTTTTTGTATTTTTAGTAAAGACAGGGTTTCACCGTGTTGGCCAGGCTAGTCTCAAATTCCTGACCTCGTGATCTGCCCACTTCAGTCTCCCAAAGTGCTGGAATTACAGGCCTGAGCCACCGTGCCAGGCCTCAGACTGCTTCTTTAAGTGGGTCTCTGATTCATTCCTCCTCACTGGCTGGGAACTCCAGTAACTCCCACTAGTGTTCTCTGGGTGACAGACATCTGAACTCTCCCTGGGACAAAACTCCCAGAGAGAGGTGTGAGTCACCATCTGTGTTCTTTTGCCAACTCAGCTGTTCCTCCTTGTGGACTTTGGGGAGTCTTAATCGACTGGGGAGTGGAAGAGATCCCCCACCACAACACAATTGCTCTACCAAAATGTGGCCAGACTGCTTTTTTAAGCAGATCCCCTATGCATTCCTCCTTGCTGGATGGGACATCTCTCAACTGGGGTCTCCAGCCAACCCCACTTGTGTTGTCTGGCTGACAGAGATTTGAATACTCTCTGGGACAGAGTTCTCAGAGGGAGGGGTGGAGTGTTATCTTTGCAGTTTGGGAAACTTAGTTGTTCCAGCCTGAGTGCTTTGGAGAGCCCAGGTCAACTATGCAGAAGCACTACTCCAGCACAGCACAACTGCTCTGTGAAAGTATGCCCAGACTGCTTCTTTAAGTGCATCCTCAATTCATTTTCTCCTGACTGGGTGAAACCTCCCACCTGTGACTTCCAGCCACCTCCTACAGGTGTGTTTGGGCCAATAACAGGTCCATACCTCTCTGGGATAGAGCTCCCGGAGAGCTGTTTTGCAGCTTTCACTGGTGATACTTCTAGGTACTGGAAAATCTGAGGTGACTAGGGACTGGAGTGGGCCCTTAGCAAACTGCAGAGGCCCTATGGACAAGTGGCCAGTTGTTAAAAGAAAAAGCAAACCCATTGAAAACTCAGAAACCTCAAAGACTGCAGGTAGATAAGCCCACAAAAATTAGAATAAATCACCACAAAGAACACTGAAAACTCAAAAAGTCTGAGTACCCTCCTTCCTCCAGATACAACATCCTCTCTCCAGCAAGGGTGGAACTGGGTTGAGGCTGAGATAGCTGAGATAGCTGAAATGACAGAAATATAATTTAGAATATAGATAAGAATGAAGTTCACTAAGCTACAGGATTAAATTGTGACCCAATACAAGGAAGCTAAAACTCATGATGAAACATTGCACTAGGTGGCATACAAAATAGTCAGTAAATAAAAGAACATGAACAACCTGATAGAGTTGAAAACACACTACAAAATTTTATAATGCAATCACAAGTATTAATAGCAGAATAGACCCAGCAGAAAAAAAGAATCTCAGAGCGTGAAGACTACCTTTCTGAAATAAGACAGGCAGACAAGAATAAAGAAAAAATTAAAAAAGAATGAACAAAAGCTCAGAGAAATATGGCATTATGTAAACAGACTGAATCTACAACTAATTGTTATACCTAAAAATGATGGGGAGAATGGAAAACATATTTTAGGATATCATCCATGAGAACTTCCTCAACCTAGCTAGAGAGGCTAACATTCAAATTTAGGAAATGCAGAGAATCCCAGTAGAATGCTCCACAAAAAAATTATTCCAAAGATATATAATCATCAGTCTCCAAGGTTGAAATAAAAAATATGATAAAGGCAGTCAGAGAGAAAGGCCAGGTTACCTACCAAAGGTAGACCATCATACCAACAGGAGGCCTCTCTGCTGACACCCTACAAGCCTGAAGATATTGGAGGCTAATATTAAACATTCATAAAGAAAGAAATTTCAACCCAGAATTTTATATTCAGCCAAACTAAGCTTCATAAGAGAAAAAAAAAAAAACCATATATACATACAATCCTTTTCAGATAAGCACATGCTGAGGGAATTTGTTACCAGCAGACCTACCTTACAAGAGCTCCTAAAGGATGCAATAAATATAGAAAAAAAAAAAGCAACATGTTACCAGCCACTAAAAAAACCCACTGAAATATACAGATCAGTGAAACTATAAAGCAACCACATAAAAAAGTCTGCAAAATAACCAGCTAACATCATGATGGCAGAATCAAATCCACACATATCAATACTAACCTTAAATGTAAATGGGCTAAATGCCAAAATTAAAAGACACAGAGTGGAAAGCTGGATAAAGAACCAAGACCCATTGGTATGCTGTCTTCAAGAACACCATCTCACACTCAATGACATATATAGGCTCAAAATAAAAGAATGAAGAAAAATCGACCAAGCAAACAGAAAACAGAAAAAAAAAAAAAAAAAAACAGGAGTTGAAATCCTAGTTTCAGACATAAAGGATTTTAAACCAACAAAGATTCAAAATGACAAAGAAGGACATTACATAATGGTAAAGTATTCAATTTAACAGGAAGATCTAACTATCCTAAATACATATGCACCCAACACAGGACCACCCATATTCATAAAGCAAGTTCTTAGAGACTCAAAGACACAATGACTCCCACACAATAATAGTGGGAGACTTTAACATTCCACTAAAAATAATAGATAAATCATAGAGACAGAAAATAAACAAAAATATTCAAGACCAGAAGTCAGCATTGGATCTTATGGACCTTATAGATATCTATAGAACTAACCACCCAAAACTAACACAATATACATTCTGCTCATCACCACATGGCACTTACTCTATAATCAATCACATAATCAGAAGTAAAACACCCCTAAACAAATGAAAAAGGACCAAAATCATAACAAATGGTCTCTTGGATTGCACCAAAATCAGATTAGAATTAATGATGAAAAAAAATTCTCTCAAAACC
>NW_016810704.1:0-3036 GCF_001698545.2 Rhinopithecus bieti
AAAAGAAAAGAAAAAACACAATAGATGGAATAGAACTGCAGAAAATATATGGCAAACACATTATATCTCTTTTCAAAAATAAAAATAAAAGAAATTACTCAAGAGATCCACCTGCCTTGGCCCCCAAAGTGCTAGGATTGCAGATGTGAGCCACCACACCTGGCTAACACATTATATCTCTAACATAAAAGAGGTTCTATAAATGGATTTTAATTTAATTAATTGATTGATTTTTCTGATTTTGAGATGGAGTCTAGCTCCATCACCCAGAATGGAGTATAGTGGCACCATGTTGGCTCACTGCAACCTCTGTCTCATGAGTTCAAGCAATTCTGTCTCAGCCTCCCAAGTAGCTGGCACTACAGGTGCCCGCCACCATGGCCAGCTAGTTTTTGTATTTTTAGTAGAGACAGGGTTTCACCATATTGGTCAGGCTGGTCTCGAACTCCTGACCTCAGGTGATCCACCCGCTTCGGCCTCCCCAAGTGCTGGGATTACAGGCGTGAGCCACAGCACCCGGCCATGCATTTCTATTATTTATTTATTTATTTATTTATTTTTGAGACAGAGTCTTGCATTGTTGCCCAGGCTGGAGTGCAGTGGCATAATCTCAGCTCACTGCAACCTCTGCCTCCTGGGTTCAAACGATTCTCCCGCCTCAGCCTCCCGAGTAGATGGGCTCACAGGCCTACACCACCATGCCCGGCTAATTTTTGTATTTTTAGTAGAGACGAGGTTTTACCATATTGGCCAGGCTGGTCTCGAACTCCCGGCCTCAGGTGATTCACCTGCCTCGGCCTCCCAAAGTGTCGGGATTACAGGCGTGAGCCATCATGCCCAACCTATTGTGTTTTTTCTTTTTCAAAACTTGTCACTGTGAGGTCAGGCAAAAACTTCAAAATATTTATGTAGGCAAATATTTTTCTTTTTTCTATAATAGTTCTGGGCTTCCTGTCTTGCTTAAAATTTCTGCCTCACTGGCCAGTAATCCCAGCACTTTTGGGAGGCTGAGGCGGGCAGATCACGAAGGCAAGAGATGGAGACCATCCTGGCCAACACAGTGAAACCCCGTTTCTACTAAAATACGAAAAATTAGCCAGGCATGGTGGTGCGCACCTGTAGGCCCAGCTACTCAGGAGGCTGAGGCAGGGGAATCCCTTGAACTCAGGAGGCGGAAGTTGCAGTGAGCGGAGACAGCCTGGCGACAGAACAAGACTCCGTCTCAAAAAAGAAAAAAAAAAAAAAAAAATTAGGCGTGTGTGGTGTCAGACGCCTGTAATCCTAGCTACTCTGGAGGCTGAGGCAGGAGAATTGCTTGAACCTGGGAGGTGGAGGTTGCCATGAGCTGAGATGGTGCCACTGCACTCTAGCCTGGGCAACACAATGAGACTCTGTCTCCAAAAAAAATTTTTTTTCCTCTTAAGTTTTGTTTTGTAAATTTTGTATTTTTAAATTCTGGATTTTTTTTTTTTTCTTCCCAGACAGGGTCTTGCTCTATTTCCCAGGCTGGAGTGCAGTGGCGCTATTGCACTATCTTGAGTAACACCAGCCTCAACTTCCCAGGCTCATGTGATCCTCCCACCTCAGCCTCCCAAGTAGCTGGGACAACAGATGCACATCACCACACTCACGTCACTTTCGTCAGTCTCGCTATATTGCCCAGGCTGGGTTTGAACTCCTGGGCTCAAGTGATCCGTCCTCCTCGGCCTCCTAAAGTGTTGGTATTATAGGCGTGAGCCACCACTCCCAGCCTCTTCTGGAATTTATTTTTGAATGTTCTTGCTTTAAATGGAAAGTCAATTAAAACCAGGATCATTGGCCGGGCATGGTGGCTCATGTCTGTAATCCCAGCACTTCGGAAGGCCGAGGCGGGCGGATCACCTGAGGTCGGGAGTTCGAGACCAGCCTGACCAAGGCGGAGAAAACCCGTCTCTACTAAAAATACAAAATTAGCCAGGCGTAGTGGCGCATGCCTGTAATCCCAGCTACTCAGGAAGGCTGAGGCAGGAGAATCGCTTGAACCAGGGAGGCGGAGGTTGCGGTGAGCCAAGATCGTGCCATTGCACTCCAGCCTGGGCAACAGCAGCAAAACTCTAATTCAAAATAAATAAATAAAACAAAACAAAACAAAACTAGGATCATTTCTCAAATAAACTATTGGTTTCTCACTTAATTGATTTGTCACGTTTGCTTTTTATTATGTACTTCTAGAATTTTTATATTATACTTCTAGATTTCATCCCTGACTACTCAACTATTTGTCCAGGGTAACATAGGAGCATTACGTTAGAATATAGTAGCGTTGGAATGAGTTAAAATGTTGGTTTTCAGTATGTAAAATTTAAGTGTCCCGTCAGAAAGAGGACTGTGATATTTCGTGGTTGAGGTCATAGTTAACAGGAGACAAGGTAGGCAAAAAGGGGTAAAGTTTAAGGCTCTGCAGACAAATGTTAGGTGTTGTTATTGCAAAATTGAACAAAGAACAAGAATCTTGGGCTTGAAAGGCTGGACTTTTCCCTTGAAACAACCATTCACAGTATAGGGAATGAAGGGTCAGCTGTGAGGCAGCCGAGCTAGCGCCCTATCCCCACAAAGGGAGTAATACTAAGACCACGATGGGTAGCGGGAAAAAAGTAAGTGCTGCGTCCAAGAATTCAGGAGCCAGTCCATGTCGCAGAACAGGGAGGACTGGGAAGAAAAGGCCAGCAAGAAACCTAGGAACAGAGGAGTCTCTCGGGAGGAGGTTATGGAGGCCGCAGCGGACGATGGGTCTCTCCTGAAGGCGGCTTGCCGGGGATTCCCTATTCCGCAGTCCTCTGGGAGACGCAGAGAGTTAGGAAGGGCCGTGCAGCAGCGTCGCAGCCGGGCTGGCAGCGGGAAAGGAATAGGCAGTGAGGCCTCACCCCACGCCCTGCCAGCCCAGCTGCCGCCGCCGCCACCGCGGGGCCCGGGATTGGCCCGAGGGCGGCGCAGGGCGGGGCGGGGGCTGCTGGGATGACGGCCTGAGAGGCTCGCGCGCGCGCACACGGGCGCGGG
>NW_016810706.1:0-2568 GCF_001698545.2 Rhinopithecus bieti
ACCACACCCAGCTAATTTTTGTATTTTTAATGGAGACGGGGGTTTCACCATGTTGGCCAGACTGGTCTCGAACTCCTAACCTCATGTGATCCACCCACCTTGGCCTCCCAAAGTGCTGGGATTACAGGCGTAAGCCACAGCGCCCGGCATCTCATGACCTTAAAAACATGGCAATTTCATATGTATTAGCCTAACACATTGCCTAGGACCTCCAGTGCCATGTTCAATAAAGACAGTGATAGAAGGTACCCTTGTCTACGTGCTAACTTTGATGAAAATTTCTTCTAAAAATTTACCATTAAATATGATAGTGCTATACACTAAGGGAGATAGGGCCAGTGTGGTCATGCACACCTGTAATTCCAGCACTTTGGAAGGCTTGGGGGTAGGATTGCTTGAGCCAGGGAGGTGGAGGTTGCAGTGAGCCAAGATCTTAACACTGCACTCCAGCCTGGGTGGCAGTGAGACCTTGTCTAAAAAAAAAAAAAAAAAAAAATGCTAGCTTGCTAATAGTGCATTATCTGATGTTGACTCTGCCCTTGCATTATTATAATAAAACCTAATTCACGATGATGCATTATTTGTGTGTGTGTGTGTACATTGCTGTATTTGACTTGGTATTATTGTATTTAAAATTTTGGAATTCATGTTCATAAAAGTTAATAATAGCTAACATCTTTTTTCTATGTTCTGGGTATTGTTAAGTTAGTTTCCTTAAGTTATTTCATTTCATCCTAGAAGGCTTATTGTAAAGGTTATTTCCCCTTTATCTACGAGGGAGTTAAGCCACAGTGAAGGCGAGTCATTTTCCCTAAGGTCACAGGGAAGAAAAGCAGTGGCAGCAGGAGTAGAAATCCGGATTGCCTGGCTCCAGAGGCCGAGCACTAAGCACTGCCCTGTTCCCTCTCCCTGTGACAAAGACTCGTCATTCAGACTGTTCTACCATGAACTGTCCTTGTACATCCTTGTTCCAGTTTCATACCAAGATTATATTATTCTTGATAGATAATTAGATCGCTCTTTTACTTTTATTTAAAAAAATACTTGTCAAATTTTATAAAACCTATTTCATCCTATCACCTTTGCTAGACTGACTTTAACAGTTTTGCAGTGGCCTCCAGGATGTACAACATTTGCAAGCTCCTGTCCTGGGGACACTGGGGAGGTATACATCCCATAAAGCCGGGGATACAGACCACAGATCAGCAGCAGACTCCCCACCCTCCAGCATCCTTTCTTTATTTTGAGATGGAGTCTCATTCTTGTTGCCAAGGCTGGAGTGCAGTGGCATGATCTCAGCTCACTGCAACCTCCGCCTCCTGGGTTCAAGCGATTCTCTTGCCTCAGCCTCCCGAGTAGCTGGGTTTACAGGCACCCACCACCACACCTGGTTAAGTTTTTTGTGTTTTAGTAGAGACGGGGTTTCACCCTGTTGGGTGGGCCAGGAGTTGGCCAGGCTGGTCTCCAACTCCTGAGTTCAGGTGATCCACCCACCTCAGCCTCCAAAAGTGCTGGGATTAAAGGCATGAGCCACCACTCCTGGCCAACATCCTTTCAGTTACTAGGGTACACCCAAGTTCCCAGCTTCCAGCTAGGAGTCATTTGGTCCCCTTTATCCCAAAAGACCTTGCATTGTCTTTGGTTTCCAAAGCCCAGCAGGGTCCAGGCTCTTCAGCCTACAACTACTTTGCATTTCTTTTCTGCCTTTCATTCATGGAGATTATTAACTTATTTTCCAGACTGGGCATGTCTTTTAATTTTAATTTTAATTTTATTTTTTGAGATAGAGTCTCCCTCTGTCGCCCAGGCTGGAATGTAGTGGCAGGATCTTGGTTCACTGCCACCTCTGCCTCCCGGGTTCAAGTGATTCTCCTGCCTCAGCCTCCTGAGTAGCTGGGACTACAGGTGTGCACCACCATGCCAGGCTAATTTTATATTTTAGTTGAGATAGGGTTTCACTATGTTGGCCAGGCTGGTCTCCAACTCCTGACCTCAGGTGATCCGCCTACCTCGGCCTCCCAAAGTGCTGGGATTACAGGCGTGAGCCACCGCACATGGCCTTTATTTACTTTATATATCTCATATACTACTGCTGCAGTTTGCAGAGGAGAGGATGCGCTCAACCCTAACTCCTCCAAACCATCCCAAAGGGGACATCTGCTCCACGTCAACAGCATTGTTTCTTTTAAAGACCATAGGTCAACATGCCAGAGTATAGCAAAAGGATGTCGAGGGAGCAATATGAAAGCAAGCCTGAGAGTCCTGGAGAGAAGGTGGCAGAGCTGCCCTTTGAAGGTGGTCACTCCCTCAGACCCTGCCCTTCCTGCCTTGTTCCTCCAGTTGTCAGATTTGCTATTGGGGCCCTCACGGAGGCAGCGGGGGGCTGGCCTGGGAGGGAGATGGAGAAGCTGCCAGAGCTTCTTTTGGATCCAGAATGGAGGCAGCAGTTCCAGCCAGGTCAGAAGGTGGGAGCTGTCCCCAGTCCCCAAGGGAATGGTACTGATTCCAAAACATGGCGAGAATTCCCTGGCCGGGAAAAGGAGGTGTTTGCTCCCTTGAATCACCTGA
>NW_016810707.1:0-499 GCF_001698545.2 Rhinopithecus bieti
AAAGCATCAAAGGTTAAGCCTGCTCCTCAGGAAGCAGCCCAGGCCCAGCCAGACACTGACGCGGACGAGGGCAATTCTGATGAACAGGAGGCTCAGGATGAGGAGAGCCATGGCATAGCTGGAGATGAAGATGTCCAGTGGGCTGGAGGCTTTGGGGCCAGGAGTGCCTAGAGCAGAGCAAGAAGGGTATGACCAGGTGAGGCACTGCCTCTCAGACTTCTGAAAAGGCAGAATCTGGGCCCAGAAGGTGCTGTGGGACCAGAGATCTGGGGCTAGGAGCATCTTGGAGGGCTCCATGAGCGGGGGAGGCAGGCTTCAGATCAGGGCATGTGGAGTAGGCAGATGGACAGAGGGAGAGGGCCTGCAGAGGGAAGGAGGTACTGACCAAGGTCTGGGATGACGGGTGTGCAGACAGACCCTGGTGCAAACAGTCCCAGGAAGCTTTTACTCCTGGCGGGAGGCAAAGAGGGAGCAGGCCTGTTGCATGGTGAGAGAGGAA
>NW_016810708.1:0-465 GCF_001698545.2 Rhinopithecus bieti
GAAAGAGAGAGGAGGCATCAGGCTCTTTTAAACAACCAGCTCTCCTGTGACCTGATAGAAAACTCACTCATTGAATCACTTGAACCTGGGAGATGGAGGTTGCAGTGAGCTGAGATCGCACCACTGCACTCCAGCCTGGGCTGTGAGCGAACTCTGTCTCAAAAAAAAAAAGAAAAAAAAAGAAAAGAAAACGCACTCATTACCATGGGGAGGGCACTAAGCCATTCAAGAGGGGTCCCCCACCATGACCCCCTCCATGCCTGGCTTCCTAGGAAGTCATCTTGGCCCCAAGGGGTTGGGCAGGGCCACTAGGCTGAGGGTTGGAGTCCTATCTCTCCTAGTCCCAGCCTGGGTCTCCATCACAGGCTAGCCCACTCTGCTTGCTGTGTTCTCTCCACACCTGTTCCCTGCAGCCCAGGGGTCAGTCTGGGTGCAGGCCTGGGTAGAGGTCCAGAAGCAGACTCT
>NW_016810709.1:0-253 GCF_001698545.2 Rhinopithecus bieti
GCAAGGAAGGAAGGAAGGAAGGGAGGGAGGGAAAGAAGGAAGGAAGGAAGGAAGGAAGGAAGGAGGGAGGGAAAGAAGGAAGGAAGGAAGGAAGGGGGGAGGGAAAGAAGGAAGGGAGGAAGGAAAGAAGGAAGGAAGGAAGGAAGGAAGGAAGGGAGGAAGGAAAGAAGGAGGGAGGGAAAGAAGGAAGGAAGGAAGGAAGGAAGGAAGGAAAGAAGGGAGGAAGGAAAGAAGGAAGGAAGGAAGGAAGGAA
>NW_016810710.1:0-2006 GCF_001698545.2 Rhinopithecus bieti
CATAAAATTTGCAAAGGACATTAAGAATTCAGAAGGTTCTAGGAATAGAGATGAGTCTAACATCTAGGAAAGTAGTATCTTAAAAAAGCTGTCTCATGAACAAAAAAATCCCTAGATACTAATGATCATTATAATGCAAGACATCTGGACAGGAATTGACTTTTTTTCAAATAAAAACTTCAAGTACAAATCAGAAAGTGTTAGGATTTCTTGGAAAATCATGGAGTGGTAGGTAATTTATTTTTTTCACTCTCTTTTCCTCTATGCCCCATTCTTTCTACCACCTCTACACTGGGCTAGGCTCTATATCCCTTGCTGGCCTGAACGAAATGATATGGAAATGACTTTCAATTTTATCTGTAGTGAAATATTCACTTTGCTAAGCCTGGCTGGTCGCAGTATTGTCTAGCTTTCCATGAAGATCTATTTATGGTATGTAACTTTGTTATAAATTTGCTGAATATATTAAATAATCTTTCCCAACAGGCTCCCCTAGAAAAGTTTTTGATATTCACTTACTTAAATGAGATTGAATATCTTTACTAGTCCTTATATCAGAACACATTGATTTTATCTTTTTGTTAGAAATGAATGTTTATGTTTCTGCCAACTCCCAAGCTACCAAATGGGGTTCTGAAAGACTGTTTCAATGTAGAGATTTGAAAGACTATAAAAGCACACTAAATGTTTCTCAATAGCCTGAAGGGGACTCAATCAATATGAAAAGAAAGTGTTTTAAAAATAAAGTAGACAATTAATGTACCCCTACATATGGAAAAGGACATAGGATGAAATAGATTGACCAAAACTTGCGCATGACTATGAGGAGACAGTAAAACTGTAGGCAAAAGTGTAGCATCTGAAATCAGATTTTCTGTGTGTAATTCCTGGAAGCATCAATAACCAACCACGTGACTTTGAGAAAGTCATCAACCACACCAAGCCTCAGCTTCCTAATTTCAAAATTGAGATAACAAAACTGCCTCTTTCTTTACGTGGTTAAGAAGATTGAATAAGGTCAAATTGTTTCATATTTTGCCTTGAAAACAGTATAAATTCCAAAAATATTAGCATCTAATTCATTGAAAGAATTCATATTTAGCCATATTTATATCAAATATTTTAAACTAAACTGCAATAATCTAATACTAATCTATTTTACCCTCATCTAATACATTCTGACTATCATCCTTTCTAATAGACATCATAAGTACAGAAAGAGAATGTGATTTTTAAAAAGTCATGAAAAGAATTGCTGAAGTTACAGCAAAGTTATAAGGTCTGGAGAAACACACAGTTAAGTGTTAAATCCTTAAATAATACTTGAACTTCCAATTTATTTATACTACATTAACAAAAGTAGGTTCGAGGTACCTGATCTGATGGTATCATAGAAAAATTTGCATGGTCAGACATATGTTATGGAGTGAGGACAGTCTCTAATCACTAAACGATAGCCCTCAACTCTCATGCCTCTCCTACTCTTTCTACAATTCATGCATGCACCCACCTACACATTCTACATATAGTTACAGAATTAAAATCAGATTAAAGTAAAAACCAGTAACATTGAATAAATAATTATAAAATGCCTTTACTGAAAATACTTATTGAAAAAGAAAACAAGATTATTGGGAGAGTTGGGGTAGAAAGTTTCAGGCAGAGCACAGAGGAAATGATATGCATTGTGCTGCTAAACAGAATATAGTTGTGAAATTCAGTTCCAATGATTATCCTCCTGCTCATACACTATTGCCATGCTTATCATAAGCCTATTTTCCTGTTTCCCTTATAGTCCCTTCTGCCTCTATTTTAAAGAAAGAACTACAGGATTAATGGTGATGAATTATCTCATTAAGCATTTTGATTCTGAGTATTTAAGGCATAGCTACTACTACTGCTTACTCTACGTTTGAAGACTGATATGCACTCAGTCTCTGTACCTTCTATCCAGACATCCCCAATCCTGTGAAACCAAGTGCCACAACATCTTCAAATCTCTTTGC
>NW_016810710.1:2083-8645 GCF_001698545.2 Rhinopithecus bieti
CATTTATTTGTCTGTAAAATCAAAATCAAGGATTAATATCCATCCAGGTCAGACATTTATAGAACACTCTATTCTACGACCACAGAATGTACATTATTCTCATCTGCACTGGATCATTATCAAAAATTGAAAATTGTGGCTAAGCCACAAGGTGGTTCTTAACACATTTTTAAAAATCAAAATCATACCAAGCATCTTCTTGAGCCATAGTGGAATAAAACTAGAAATGAGTATCAAGAAGACTCCTTAAATCTATACAAATACATGGAAATTAAACAACCCGCTCCTGAATGATCTTTGGACAATGAAATCAAGGAAGAAATTAAAACTTTTTGAAACAAATGAAGAGACACACATAACATACCTCAACCTCTGGGATACAACAGAAGCAGTGCTAAGATGGAAATTTACAGCATTAAATGCCTACACCAAAAATATAGAAAGATCTAAAATTAGCAACCCAATATTATATTTCAAGGAACTAGAAAAACAAGAACAAACCAGACCCAAAGCTAGCAGAAGAGAAGAAATAACAAAGATCTGCTTTGTCACCAAGCTGGAATGCAGTAGCACAAACTTGGCTGACTGCAACCTCAGCCTCCCGAGTTCAAGCTATTCTCCTGCCTCAGCCACCCAAGTACCTGGGACTACAGGTGCCTGCCACCACGCCCAGCTAATTTTTGTATTTTTAGTAGAGACGGGGTTTCACCATGTTGGCCAGGATGGTCTCGATCTCTTGACCTTGTGATCCACCCACCTCAGCCTCCCAAAGTGCTGGGATTACAGGCATGAGCCACTGCGTCTGGCCGAAAAAACTATTAAAATTTTTTATTTTTAAATCATAGAAGATACAGGTTTCACGAGCCTAATGGAATTAACCTAGGAATGCAAGGCAGCGGAAACTTCCAGATAATGTGTAATAAGGCCAGAAAGTAACCTGTCAATGTCCGAAGTTTCCACAACATAAATTGAGTGATCAGAGGAGCTGCCCCAAATAAAAAAAAAAAAAGAAGAAAGAAAGAAAGAAAGAAAGAAAGAAAGAAAGAAAGAAAGAAAGAAAGAAAGAAAGAAAGAAAGAAAGAAAGAAAGAAGAAAAATAACAAAGATCAGAGCAGAACTAAATGAAACTGAGATAATAAATGGAAAAATTAAAAAATTAAAGTCATTTATTTGAAAAGATAAACAAAATTAATAGACTACTAGCTAGGTTTACCAAGAAAAAATAGAGGAATCAAATAAGCAAAGTCAGAGATGATAAATGTGACATTACAACTGATACCATAGAAATACAAAAGATTATCAGAGACTACTACGGGCATCTCTAGGTACACAAATTAGAAAATTTGGAGGAAGTGAATACATTCCTGGATACCTATCAACTCCCAACACTGAACCACAAGAAGCAAAATTCTTGGACAGACCAATAACAAATAGTGAAACTGAATCAGTAATAAAATATCTCCCCAAAAAATAAAGCCCAGGACCAGACATATTCAGCTGAATTCTACCAGACATGCAAAGAACTGGTACCAATCCTACTGTAACTGTTGCAAAAAATCAAACAGGAGGAAATTCTCCCTAACTCATTCTATGAAGCCAGTATCACCCTAATACCAAAGGTAGGTAAGGACACAACAAAATGGAAACCACAGGCCAATATCCCTGACGAACACAGATGCAAAAATTCTCAACCGAATACTGGCAAACCAAATGCAAAAGCGTATCAAAAAGATAATACATGACAATAAAGTGAGCTTTATTCCAGGTATGTAGGGATGGTTCAACATATGCAGATCAATATATGTGATTCACTACATAAACAGAAATAAAAACAAAAACCACAGGATCATCTCAATAGATGCAGAAAAGGCATTTGATAAAATCCAGCATCTCCCCATGGTAAAAACCCTCAGCAACTAGGCATAGAAGGAGCAGATCTCAAAATAACAAAACTCATATATGACAATACTGAACAGAACATGTTGAGAGCACCTCTCTCCCCCAAGAACTACAACAAGACAAGGATACCCATTTTCACTGCTCCGATTCAACATAGTACTGGAAGTCCTAGCTAGAGCAATCAGGCAGGAGAAAGAAAATAAGGTATCCAAATTGGGAAAAGAAAGTCAAATGACTTCTCTTCACTGATGACAGGATTTTATGTCTAGAAAACCCTAAAGACTCCTCTAAAAGGCCCCTATATTTGATAAATGACTTTAGTACAGTTTCAGGATATGAAATCAATGTACAAAATCGGTAGCGTTTCTATACACCAATAATGATCAAGCTGAGAATAAAATCAAGAACTCAGTCTCATTTACAACAACTACAAAAAAACAAATAACAAAACAAAACAAAAAAACCTAGAAATGCCTTTAAGCAAAAAAGTGAAAGATCTCTACAAGAAGAAGTACAAAACATCAATGAAATAAATCATAGATGACACAAACAAATGGAAAAACTTTCCCCTTCTCATGGATTGGAAGAATCAATATTGTTAAAATAACCACACTGCCCAAAGCAATCTACAGATTGAACAAAGTCCTTATAAATTACCAACATAATTTTCCACAGACTGAGAAAAAAATACTAAAATACATAGAAAATCAGAAAAGAGCCCAAATAGTCAAAGCAATGCTAAGCAAGAAGAATAAAGTTGAAGGCATCACATTACCTGACTTCAAATCATACTACAAGGCTACAGTAACCAAAACAGCATGGATACTGGTATAAAAACATATACATACAGATTGATTTAACCAAATTAAGAACCCACATATAAAACCATATACCTATGATGAACGAATATTCAGCAAAGTAAAAAAAAATGTATATATATACCATTCTATTCAATAAATTGTGCTGTAAATATTGGAATGAATAAGCAGAAGAATGAAACTGGGCCATGTATCACCATATACAAAAATTAACTCAAAATGGATTAAAGAGTTAAACGTAAGACCTGAAAATATAAAATCCTAGAAGAAAACCTAGGAAAACTGTTCTCAACACTGGCCTGAGCAAAGAATTTATGACTAAGTACTCAAAAATAAAAACGAAAATAGACAAATGGAGCTTAATTTTAAAATCTTCTGAACAGCAAAAGAAACGATCAACAGAATGAACAGACAACTTATAGAATGGAAAACAATTCCGAACTATACATCTAACAAAAAACTAATATCCAGAATCTACAAATAACAAGAAGAAAAATAGATAAACCCATTTAAAAGTAGGCAAAGGACACAGTAGCAGACTTGTTTTAAAAGAAGATACACAAGCGGCCAACAAACATATGAAAAAATGTTCACCACCACTCATCATCAGAGAAATGCAAATTAAAACCACAAGGAGATATCATCTCACACAAGTCACTATGGCTATTATTATTTATTTTTTTCAATGTCATTTAAACAATTTTTGGGTACAGAGTATGGGTATGTGTGGGGTACATGAGATGTTTTGATACAGGCCTGCAACGTGAAATAATCACATCATAGAGAATTTAGTATCTATCACCTCAAGCATTTGTCCTTTGTCTTACAAGCAATCCAATTATAATCTTTCAGTTATTTTAAAATTTACAAGTTATTATTGACTACAATTACCCTATGATATGATCAAATAGTATGCCTTTTCATTCTAACTATAATTTTTATACCCAAGAGCCATCCCCACTTCCCTTCCACCACCCTTCCCAGTCTCTGATAAGCATCCTTCTACTCTGTTTCTATGACCTCAATTTTTTTTTTTTTTAGATCCCACAAATAAGTCAGAACATATGATACGGCTGTCTTTCTGTGCCTGGCTTATTTCACTTAACATAACGATCTCTAGTTCCATCCACACTGTTGCAAATGACAGTATCTCATTCTTTTTAAAAGGATAGCTGTCATTAAAAAAGTCAAAAAACAACAGGCAAGGATGTGTTGTTTGGCAAGGATGTGGAGAAAAGAAAATGTTTATACATTCTTAGTGGGAATGTAAGTTAATACAATCATTATGGAAAACAGTATGGAGATTTCACAAAGAACTTAAAACACAACTATTCCATCCTGCAATCCTAGTACTGGGTATATACTCAACAAAAACAACAAAAAGTGTTACATGAGAAATATACTGCAGTTGTATGTTTATCATAGCACTATTTATAATAACACAGAAACAACCTAAGTGCCCATCAGTAAATGATTGGATAAAAAAAATGTGACATGCACACACACATATATATATATACACACACATGTACACACACACCCCACAGAATACTACACAGTGATAAGAAAGTATGAAATCCCGTCTTTTACAGCTATATGAATAGGAACTAGAGGCCATTACCCTAAGTGAAGTAACTGGGAAACAGAAACTTAAATGCATTATGTTCTCGCTTATAAGAAGCAGCTAAAAAAAGGGTACACATGGTCATCTAGAGTGGAATAATATAAACTGGAAACTCCAAAACATTAAAGGCTGGTAGTGGGGTGAAGGGTGAAAAATTACCTGTTGAGTATAGTGTTTGTTATTCAGGTCATGGATATATTAAAATGCCAGACTCCACCACTACATGATATATCCATGTAACAAACCTGTACATGTAACCCCTCAATCTATTTTAAAACCCCTTCTAAGACATGTTTATTACTAGAGTTAAATGAGATAATACATTAAATTCAGCTTGTACAGTGCTTAGATTTGGTAGGTGGTGAGGAAATGCTTATTTTCTTTCATTTCTGACACAGTCACATTATCCTTCCATTCTTACAGTAAGATTCATGGAAATAGCCCTTTTGAGCATCAGTATTTATTTCTAATAACTTGGTAATCACATCCTATTTTAATTATTAAATATCAGTGTGCCAAAACTGTAGACCATTATGTAAAATAGTGTTTTGTCTTACTACATATGACTTAGATTTTAATTGTTAAAGTATACAGTATTATTACTTCCAATGAATAGAGTACTACCAGATTTACCAGCAGAAATCTACTAGTATTAGAAATCTACTAGAAGTTCTGTTTATAACAGAAATATTAAACATGATAGTACTCCATATTCTTCAGAAAAAGTATCATATTCAACCTTATTTTTTAACATGGGACTGGATTTATGGTCATGCATTTTAAGATACATTCACACATTTGTTGAGGAAAATTATTGCCTTAAAATTCATGTTATCATATGTGTCTTAGCTTTCTTGTAAGGTTTCCCTAAAATGCATTCTGAAATGTTCTTTATAATTAAATAATTTATTTACATTATTAATTTTGTATTACCTATACAAAATAACTGAAATTGATTGTTACAGTACTGATTCAGAAAAAGAGAGACATTTTACATGAGACTAACTCAGTAAGTGAGAATTAGGGTCCTTATTTTCCTTTCTTTAAACCCCACTGCAGAGGTCAATGTCTTCTCATGAGGAAGCATTACAGGAGTAATGAAGTATAATAACTAAAAGTTAGTGCCTCTAAGATGAGAGAGTCTTGAGCAGCTATAATTTTTGTAGCAGTACTGATAATACTTTAAAACAAAGTTGTATGCTGCTATAAAGACACATGCACACGTATGTTTATTGTGGCATTATTCACAATAGCAAAGACTTGGAATCAAGTCAAATGTCCATCAGTGACAGACTGGATTAGGAAAATGTGACACATATACACCATGGAATACTATGTAGGCATAAAAAAGGATGAGTTTGTGTCATTTGTAGGGACATGGATGCAGCTGGAAACCATCATTCTCAGCAAACTATCGCAAGAACAGAAAACCAAATACCACATGTTCTCACTCACAGGTGGGAATTGAACAATGACATTACCTGGACACAGGAAGGGGAACATCACACACCGGGTCCTATTGTGGTCAGGGGGGAAGGGACAGCATTAGGAGATATACCTAATGTGAATGACAAGTTAATGCGTGCAGCACACCAACATGGCACATGTATACATATGCAACAAACCTGCACGTTGTGCACATGTACCCTAGAACCTAAAGTATAAAAAAAAAAAAAAAAAAAAGTTGTGACATTCTAAGTAATGTTACTCAGTAACTTCTAATAAGCTAAATAATAATCTGATTGCTAGAAACACTTGATTTGTAAAATAAGAACATGGGCATGCATTTTATCATTATTATTAATAATCGATAGCATTACTGCGCAAATATATCCTTGGAAAATGATGCTTGTTAATAGAATGCTTATGGGAAATTAGAAGTCTTCTCAATTAGATTAAAAAACTGTAACTGAATATCATGCACATACTACTATGTAGACTATATAAGTGACGTTCTTTTTTACATAAACTTCCAATCATTTATGTCAAAATAATAATACTACCACTCAAATCAATTTCATAGTCAATGGTTTACCACTATTAAGATACATATATTTGAATATGGGAATGCAACAGAGATAGAAGGAAATAGGAAAAGTCAGAGATTGAAGACACCAAATACAACATCACCAGGTAAGTCACTTTATAGATATATTTTTCTACACCTTTATGGTTGTTTTTTTTTTTTTTTTTTTTTTTTTTTTTTTTTTTTTTTTTTTTT
>NW_016810710.1:10761-12578 GCF_001698545.2 Rhinopithecus bieti
TAAATTCAACTCTTTGCTAAATTGTTTGACGTTAAGTCACCTTCTTCTCGCCAAAATTGTTCCCAAGTAACAAAAGAGCATTATCAATTTTCAGGACTTGAATATAAATCTTCTTTCCTTTGTCTTAATTTTATTTAAAAAAAAAATCTGTCCTGAAGAATGCTCAAATAGTTAAAAGCAGGAGTTGGCCTCACTCTCTGAGCCAGCAAACCAATGCCTTCTGGCCTCTTTATGCCCTTTAAATAAATAAATAATTTCTGGATGTAAAATGTTCCATAACCAACTTGCATATAATCCTGTTGCCTTCTTTTGTTTCAAATTTTTTCTTCAAGGCAATTTCATACTCATTAGAAATGGCATACTTTCCAGTAATGAATCATCTGTTGAAATTTTATGACAATATTTGTCAAACATTTTCCATTTCATTCACAAAACATTTCAGGTACTTGTCAGAATATTAAGATCCTGAACAGCTTGTCTCACCTTAATGAAGAGTCTATTCAGCATCCCAAGCTAAGAACTTCCTTCCCAGCTGCCCTAAGTTATCCATACTTAGCTATGCTGACATTCTCCTTCCACTGCTCTTTTGAAGTTCTTCTTCCTGGCTTTCTCTTTACACTCCAGGCATCCGGCACCAGCATCCTGCCTTCTGATGTTCATTGTTACTTGGCCTAATCTTGGTCTTTTCTAAAATACTTCAAGTTCCAAAAGTATTGGACACATTAAAACTACGACTGGAAGGAACACTGGAAACAAACTGACTCAACACTTTTCTTTCCAAAGTAAAGATATAGAGAACCTGGGACATTAAGTGATGTTGGAAAATGACAATACAGTTAGTGGTAGAACTGGAGCTAGAATTCTGGCTTCTAGTGGGACAAGTTTGTCTTGGGTTAGATTCCTCCAAAAACACATCCTGAGCAAAAGACTTGGGAACAAATGGTTTATTTGGAGGGTGAACCCTTAAGGCATTATGAGAGCATGGGGACATTCAGGAAGTTACCTTGTGTATATCTGGAGCTCAGTTCTACTGGGGAATCTCTGAAAGACTGTAGAGAATATACGTTAGAAATGTCCCACTATGGGACAAAGATTCTACGGGATTTCTCTATCGACTTTTACTCCTCATTGGCTAAGGGTAGCTCTGGCGGCACTAATTGCACCTCCTGTCCACCTTCAAACTGGCTGAAATGCTTCTGTACCAGAAATGCCCTCAGGGAGAGAGAAGCCACTGCTGTACATCAACCTTGTCCAATCCATGACCCAGGATGGCTTTGAATGTGGCCCAACACAAACTTGTAAACTTTCTTAAAACATTTTTGCATTTATTTCTTCTAGTTCACCAGCTATCATTAGTGTTAGTATATTTTATGTGTGGCCCAAGACAATTCCTCCAATGTGGCTCAGGGAAGCCAACAGGTTGGATACCCCTGGTGTATATAGCCACTCTCTGCATGTAACTTCCAGTGTAGGCCAAGGGGAAAAGGGCAGATATAGTGTCAACCAGAGAAGCAAATGTGCCACAGAGGAAAAGTGGTACTATTAGAGAACTAGCACTGTACCTAACTTCTTCATCAGATGCTCAATTAGTATCTATGTGACAAGTAATCACAGTCACAATTTCTACCTAACTACAATACAGTTGATGATTTTTTCCTGATGGCATAGCAGATGAGGATTACCATAGTTACAGCTCTTCTTAAATGCTAGATCTTAAACTGCTGTAGCCAAAAGACTCCTGGGGGTCAGTATAGTAAGAGCTGGCCCCATTTGTCATTGAAAACTGAAGTTCATTAAACAAAAACAAAAACAAAAAA
>NW_016810710.1:16977-20954 GCF_001698545.2 Rhinopithecus bieti
CTCGATCTCCTGACCTCGTGATCCGCCCGTCTCGGCCTCCCAAAGTGCTGGGATTACAGGCTTGAGCCACCGCGCCCGGCCAATAATTTGACTTAAATTAGAAGTTGTTACAAGAAACTAAAAAATGATTTCTTTAAACTAGAAGCTGAGATGACCCCTGTTCCATGTTTGGCTCCCCATGCTGCTGAATCCACAGAGAAAGGGGTTACCACACAGAACCTAAGCACAAATGGTCAACTGAGTTAATCCTATACAATGCGGGGCAAGTAGGACTACATCAGAAAACTACAGGCATTTGCCAGGAGTCTCTTAGTATCCCCATATACAATAGTGTTAACCAATAAAAAAAAAAAAATAAAAAGCAGAAGATACTCGATCGATATGGAACCACTAATAATATGGTTCTCTGGAAGGATGTCTTTGATTTTCACTAAGGTCAATGTCTGCAACTAGAAGAAATTCTGTCACAGTAACCAAGACAGCATTGTATTAGCATAAAAACAGATTAATGGAACATAGTAAGAGAACCCAGGAATAAATCCATGCATTTGCATTCAACTGATTTTTGACATGGATGTCAAGAACACACCATGAGGACAGGACACCCTCTTCAGCAAATGCTACTGGGAAAAGAATCTACAAGCAGAAGAATGAAATTAGACCCTTATCCCTTGCCACATACAAAAACCACTTCGAAATGGATTAAAAACTTAAATGTGAGACTCAAAACTATCAACCTATTAGTAGAAAACATAAAGGACAAGCTTCATCACAATTATTTGGGCAATAACTTTTGAATATGACTTTAAAAGCACAAGCAACAAAAGCAAAAATAGACTGAGGACTTACACCAAACTAAAAATCTCTACACAGAAAAAAAATAAAATTAAAATTAATGTAGTAAAGAGATAACCAATAGAATGAGAAAATACTTGCAAACTATATATCTGATGGCGGTTCATATCAGAAATAAATAAGAAACTCAAACTCCATAGCAGGAAAACAAATAACCTGATCAAAAATAGGCAAAAGACCAAAAAAGACATTTATCATAAAAAGGACAAATGGATAACACATATATGAAAAAATGCTCAACATCACTAATCGTCTGGAAAATGCAAATTAAAACCACAATGAGGTATCACTTTACTTGCAAAGAAAAGGCAACACTTACACACTGTTGGTGGGAGTGTAAATTAGTTCAACTATTGTCGAAAGTAGTGTGGTGATTCCACAAAAACCTAAAAACAGAACTACCATTCGACCCAGCAGTCCTATTGCTGGGTATATACTTAAAGGAATATAAATCATTCTACCAAAAGGACACATGCACACATATGTTCATGGCAGCACTATTCACAATCGCAAAGAAAATCAACCTAAATGCTCATCAGTGGTAAACTGGATAAATATGGTAAATACATACTGTGGAATACTATGCAGCCATAAAAAAGAATAAGATTATGTTCTTTGCAGGAACATAGATGAAGCTGGAGGCCATTATCCTTAGCAAAATAATGCAGAAACAGAAAACCAAATATTCCATGTTCTCACTTGTAAGTGGGAGCTAAATGATGAGAACACATGGGCACATACAGGAGAATGACAGACACGGGGCCTATTGGGAGTTTGGAGGGTGGCAGGAGGGAAAGGATTAGGAAAAATAACTAATGGGTACTAGGTTTATACCTGGTGATGAAATCATCTGTACAATAAACTTCCATGACACAAGTTTACCCATTTAACTAAACCTGCACATGTAACCTTGCACTTAAAAGTTATAATAATTAATGACATCCTTGCCAAAAGAAACAAAAAGAGAGATATCACCTCACTTTCGTTAGCATGGCTACTATCCAAAAGAAAAAAGATAAATGTTGATAACGATTTAGAAAAAAGGCACCTATTACATACCTGCAAAAGTTAAAAATTACAAATTAAGAAAAAAAGAAAACTTTAAACATTGTAAATGGGAATGGCAATCAGTATAGGCATTATGGAAAACAGTATGAAGGTTCCTTGAAATATGAATAACAAAACTACTGTATGATACAAAATCCCACTATGAATTATATAAAGGAAATGAAATCAGTATGTCAAAGACATATCTGCACTACCATTTTTATTGCAGAACTATTCATAGCCAAGATATAGAATCAACCTAAATATCCAAAAATATATGAATGGATAAAGAAAATGTGGTATACATATATACAATGGAATACTACTCAGCCATAAAAAAGGAATAAAATACTGTCATTTGCAACAACATGGATGAACCTGGAGAATATTGTTAAGTGAAATAAGCTAGTACAGAAAGACAAGTACTGCCTAATCTCATATGTGGAATCTAAAACAGCTGATCCCACAGAAGTAGAGAATGAATAGTGGTTACCAGAGGCTGAGGTGGTTACGAGGAAGGGGAAGGTGTGGAGATATTTTTCAAAGGATATATAGTCACAGTTAAAATATTCAAGTGATCTATTTTACAACATGGTGACTACAGCTAATGCAAATATACTCTTGAAAAATGTAAAGAGAGAGGATGTTAAATATTCTCGCCACAAAAATGATAAATATGTAAGGTAAAGCACATGTTAATTAGCTAGATTCAACCATTCCACAATATATATTTACTCAAAAGCATCATGTTGTACATGATAAATACATACAATTTTGTCTGTCAATTTAAAGGTTTGAAAAACAATGTTTAGAAATTGATAGCATTTAAAATAAAATATAAAAGTTGGGTCTGTTGAGTGTGTGTGTGGACGCTGCATACTATTGGCAGGAAAGAGAACACACTCAAATATGTTTAGCTCAGTAGACTACTTACACATTTATGTAAAGGGTTGAGGGGAAAATAATAAATGAGAGTGAAGGAGCCAGGACCTAACAACAAAGCAAACTGACCTAGCAAGCCTGGAACTGGAAGAAAAAAGGAGGAGAGCTGTTACTGAAGCTCAGTGAGAGTTAGAGACATGGAACAAGAGCTGTCCAACAGTAGCCGTAGTTCAAGAGGAACACAATTCCTGCCACTCCACAGTAAGAAATAGAAGAGGAAGAACAAAGTACCACAATCTCTGCTTTCACCCTCTTGCCAGTGCTTCCCATTGGCTGAAGAATTTTAGCCACCAAAGGCAGAGATGAATGTGGGTAATGGAAAATCCAGACTTCATCCTCTTTGAACAGAGCAAGGAGGAGAAAAGTGAAATGAATCTGTTCAACAGAATAACTATCAAAATACTTAAATTAGAATAAGTGTATTTAAAACTAAACAGAAGGATACAAAATTCCATCAGCATCTTTATCCTCATACACTAATGCCAGTCTATTCAAACCCCAACATGGAACCTGTATGTAATGTTACATACCACTCACACTCTTCATATACAATTACAGTGAAACGGGAAGTAAACCAGTAAAATAAAATATAAAAGATAATGGCTCCATAGCTGGCCAGAAGTATTGGGGTTGTTACTGGAGCTTTATTCCAATATGCATTTCATATTCCTTTTGAGAGTTTACAATAATTTAAATTGCACTATTTATTGACTTTTAACATTTTAGAGACACATTTACCATGAGGAACATTGCAATTAGAAGTTATGAGAACAAATTTTCATTTATCAAACATAAAAAGTAGACATTTTATTTTTATGAGAAACAACAGAGATGAGACATCCATTTAAGTGGAAGCAAAAACTGAAAGCTGCTAGTATTTGAAAACAACATTTACTTTTTGCTTTTGGACAGACATTTCCTTCAACAAATATTTACTGAGTTTCATGTCTATGCAGAAAAACTCATATTTGTTAGGAATGGACAAAATAAAATACCTATCTTCAATTTCAAGTAGCTTAGAGACTATTAGAAACATAAATACAGTAATAATTAGAATACAAGAAAACCATTATGATTAGATTTATATACATTCCTGAGAGTGTAAGGAGAGAATACAAATTGACCTACAGTCA
>NW_016810710.1:24787-25923 GCF_001698545.2 Rhinopithecus bieti
TTTTTTTTTTTTTGTTTTTTCCTCCAGGACACAGTCATAATTTTTACTTTAGCCCTTGAGTCCTCACAAGTGGCAAATATTTGGAAAGCTGTGTCCAGGCAACATGACATGTCAGGGTTAACATGAACCAGATGCACAGGGGTAACATGGAGACAAAGGATCAGGATGCACAAACACGTCTTTACTTATTTATAGATGATTCTCACAGGTCCTAAAAGGTCTATTACATACCCGCAGAAATTACAAATAAAAGCAAATATTTACTAAAGAGTAATTTTGATCTTGAGAATTTGGGACTTTTAAATCTAATTTTTCAATATCAAATAATTATGTGGTATTTAAAAAGAGGTATTATCGTAATCAATCCTATTGATTCAGCAACTGATATTAGCCCCAATTTACAGGTGGGGAAACAAAGGCTTACTTGGGTCAAAAGGCAAGCAAGGGAAGGTGACAAAGTGGGAACTCAGGTAGTTTGGCTCCAGGGCCTGCTTCACAATCATGCAATATTGCCTGAACTAAAATTAACTTTTTAGAGATTAACTTTATATCTACTATAAAGTCATTTATGGCACTGATTATAAATATTAAAAAAAAAAAAGAAGAAAGATAATTTGGTGGAATTTTATACAAAGATTGTCACTAATAATTCTATTATTTTCACCAAAACGGAAATTACAGTTGTTACTCTTTGAGACAATTGTTCTTAGCATGATGTTTACTTTAATGATATAAACCACAATACCCTATTTTTTTTAATTTTTATTTTTGTGGGTATATAGTATGTGTTTATATTTATGGGATACAAGAGATACATTGATACAGGCATAATATGACATTAAGGTTAATAGGGTATCCATCACCTCAAGCATTTATCATTTCTTTATGTGACAAACATTCCAATTATACTTTTTGTTATTTTAAAATGTACAACAAATTATGCTTGACAGTAGTCATCCTGCTGTGCTATCAAATACTAGATCACATTCATTCCATCTAACTGTATTTTTTGTACCCATTAATGATCCCCACTCCCCCAGACCCACTAGCATTCCCATGCTCTGGTAACCATCATTCTAGTCTCTACCTCCATGAGTTCAGTTGTATTAATTTATTAATTTTTTTTTTTTTTTTTT
>NW_016810711.1:0-1317 GCF_001698545.2 Rhinopithecus bieti
AAAAAAAAAAAAAAAAAAAAAAAAGACCAGAACAGTCTTAATTTTTAGGATGAGCATATATGTAAAAAGAGGTTAGAAAACTTAAACAGCAAGAAGTTATAGAACAAGAATTACAATTCAAAATGCCTGTGTATGACAGACAAATATATAAATGCCATTCATTTTATACTGAAGTTGCTTTCAAGAGTTACATCTTGTCTTTTAAAATATAACACATAGAAGGAAGTGCAACATAATCTGTTTACTTTTTTGGCTAGATGGTAGACTTTTTCAGTGAAGGAAAAAGAAACGATTTTCAATCAATTCCACAGGGAGTATACCAATTCAATAGCACGTCTTCTTAGCTCCCTCTCCAAAACATCTCCCATAATCATCTACTTGTCTCCATGTATACTGCTACCCGCAGTCCAAACCCCCATGATCTTCCTCCTGGACTCTGCAATAGCCTCTTAACTAACACAGCTGCTGACCAAGATTCTCTCCTTGACCAAACTCTAGTCAGGCTTTTCTGAGCCCTTCACAAGGCCTCCACCTTGGCCCATATAAGCTTGAACAAAACACTAATGTTTCTAACAGCCGAAGGCCAGATCCCTAGGATGACCCTAGCTGCTCTTAAAATGCCTGCCCGAGAAAACTTAAAGCCAACATAAAAATTTACTTTTGTTCCAGCCAACACCTGAAGACAGGGCCCCTATCTCCCGCCTCCAGAGAGGGTAGGAGCCTAACTCCTTAAGTGCCATTAACAAACTCAGATGGGTTTCACGTGGACCAACTCCCCAAGCCCTGTATTTTGCAATTTTTCACTTCCCTGATTCCACTGAGCCCACACTCACTCCCTTCCTTGTTTACTCTTTTCCTTATTGCAACTTATATTACTTATTAATACTTTATACTGTAGCACAGGGTTCAACAAAGTTTTCTGAAAAACGGTTAGATAGTAAATAGTTTAGGCTTTGTGGGCCATGCACTCTTAGTCACAACTACTCAACTCTGCCCTTTCAACACAAAAGCAGCCATAGACCATATGTAAACAAATGATAGTGGATGTATTCTAAGAAAATTCTGTTTATGGACACTGAAATCTGAATTTTATAGACTTTTCATGTGTTATGAAATATTATTTTTTAACCATTTGAAATATAAAATGTAAAAAACTAGTTTTAGCTCCAAGACCTCACAAAACAGGCAGATATGGTCTGTGGCCCATAGTTTGCTCACTCCTGCTCTAGCCCCACCCCTTCAATCCACTCTCCACTCTACAGCTAGAGTTATCAGTTAAAAATTCAAAACACAGCTTTGTCCTTTTGACTTAGGATT
>NW_016810712.1:0-322 GCF_001698545.2 Rhinopithecus bieti
CTGTGAGCTTATCTGAAGCATCTCCCCACCCCCGGTCATCCACCCATCAGGCTCAACACTCCCAAGGCTTTTTTTTGTTTGCCTCTGAGGGCGCCCTGGGTGTATCTGTACCTGTTGGTGCTGTGAGTCCAGCCAGTGCACAGAATTTCCCAGCAGGGCAGGGTTGGCACCCGGTGACTCTGGTCAGCCCCTTCCGAGGGCCATATGTGCCCACTGGGCAGCTGTAGTGTGTGGCCCTGGCTGTGCCCAGGGGCAGTAATGTCCCCGGGGACAAGGGTACAAGCTGAAGTCCTGGATGGGCCCAGTGCTGGAGTCTCAGTAG
>NW_016810713.1:0-1431 GCF_001698545.2 Rhinopithecus bieti
GCCTCCCAAAGTGCTGGGATTACAGGCTTGAGCCACCGCGCCTGGCCTATTTTTATTTTTTAAGACAGAGTCTCACTCTGTTTCCTAGGCTGGAGTGCAGTGGCACGATCTTGGCTCACCGCAACCTCCGCCTCCCAGGTTCAAGCGATTCTCCTGCTTCAGCCTCCCAAATAGCTGGGATTACAGACGTGTGCCCCCACACCCAGCTAATTTTTGTATTTTTAGTAGAGACAGGATTTCACCATGTTGGTCAGGCTGGTCTTGAACTCCTGACCTCAGATGAGCCACTGGCCTCAGCCTCTCAAAATGGGAATAAAACTTTTTCTCATTTGTTTATATATATATATTATATCTTCACTGCACTCCAGCCTGGGCAACACAGCGAGGCTCCATCTCAAAATAAATAAAAAATAAAATAAAAAAGCTTGCTGGTCCCTGGGCTGGACCAGTAGCTCCCCTTCCATTGATGGGAAATTTGAGGCACAGAGAAAATGACTGGCCTAAGATCACACAGAGAGTCAATGGCAGAAATAACTCTGGCTCCCTGTTAGTGCTCTTTTCACTTTGTTACCATATAAAAGTGGATAAACAAAGGTTTCTCAGCTTCTCATGACAATGACTACTTGGTCCTTTTATATACCTTATCTCTGCTCATTCTCACCCTTGTCTAACCTGGGTTCTAGCATGGGCAGCTGCATCTGTAACCTCGAGAGGGCAGCACTCATTAAGATGACTCCAAAATACCATCTCTTATCTGAGAACCAAAAATAGAGTGAATATATCATCCTGTCCTAACGAAAAAAAGAAAAAATGCATTAGAAAGTGTCTCACCTGCTTCTGATGATGATATATATGCATTCAAACCAGTGTAAATTTAAGAGGTTTTCCTTTTTTTTTGACAAATCGTCAACAAAGGTGAATTCAAGCACAAACAATCCCCACATTTAGCTAGACTGGAAAGCACTGAGGCCACATCAGTGGCAAAAGCAAGACAGGCATTTGAGAGACCCACCCAGAGAAACTTTTTTTTTTTTTTTTTGAGACAGAGTCTCGCTCTGTCGCCAAGTTGGAGTGCAGTGGCTCAATCTCTGCGCACTGCAACAAACCTCTGCCTCCCAGGTTCAAGCGATTCCCCTGCCTCTGCCTCCCAAGTAGCTGGGACTACAGATGCACGCCACCACACCTGGCTAATTTTTTGTATTTTAGTAGAGACGGGTTTCACCGTGTTGGCCTGGATGATCTCAATCTCCTGATCTCGTGATCTGCCTGTCTTGGCCTCCCAAAAGTGCTGGGATTACAGCCATTAAGCCACCGTGCCCAGCCCCCAGAGACACTTTTAAGTGTTTTCTGAGCACTGGGGGAACATGAAGAGGGAGAAAATTAGATCTCAGAGAGCCCAAGGGACAGTTTTAAGTAGACTCGTGACCCAGG
>NW_016810714.1:0-2365 GCF_001698545.2 Rhinopithecus bieti
CTGGGATTACAGGCTTGAGCCACTGCGCCCGGCGAAAGCACCCTTTCTTCCCGATTTGTTTTGTTTGTTCGTTTGAGATGGAGTCTCCATTGGTCGCCCAGGCTGCAGTGCAGCGGCGCAATCTCCACTCACTGCAAGCTCCGCCTCCCGGGTTCACACCATTCTCCTGCCTCAGCCTCCAGAGTAGCTGGGACTACAGGCGCCTGCCACCACGCCCAGCTAATTTTTTTAATATATATTTTAGTAGAAACGGGACTTCACCGTGTTAGCCAGGATGGTCTCGAACTCCTGATGTTGTGAGCTACCCACCTCGGCCTCCCAAAGTGGTGGGATTACAGGCATGAGCCACTGCGCCTGCCCCTCTTTTTTTTTCGCCTGCCCCTCTTTTTTTTTATTTTAATATAAGGTCTCACTTACTCTTGTCACCCAGGCTGGAGTGTAGTGGCATGATCTTGGCTCACTGCAACCAGCTCCTGGACTCAACCTCCCATATAGCTGGGACCATAGGCACATGACACCATGCCCGGCTAATTTTTTAATTTTTTTGTAGAGACAGGGTCTCACTATATTTCCCAGGCTGGTCCTGAACTCCAGGGCTCAAGCAATCCTCCTGCCTGCTGGGATTACAGGCAGGAGCCACTGTGCCTGGCCCATTTTCAAATTTTATCTATGATTTTAATAAGGTCATCAGTTTCCTGTTTGGGGTGTCTATTGTGTGTGTCAAAGGTGAGATACTCTTGTTCTGATAGCTTCCCAACTTCCAGAAACTACAGTATGCATATATTATGATGGAAGTGATAACAAAGAGAGAAAGACTGCACTTAGCACTCCCATGGCATGCTCCTATTTTATAAGCGTTACCCAAGAACATATTGACCCCAGTCTAAAATGATGGTTAAAAAAGGTACTTTTGAACGATATTTCAATACCTCTTTTATAACTTACCTTGGCAACCAACATCTGCTGCTGATTTTCAATCTGCTGCTGTTGCCTAGCTGCCATATCTTGGAGCTCTGAGAGGGTAAGTTCAACACGTGGATTCCCAACCTAAACAAAAGCACTTATTTTGGAACATACATTTATCTGCATAATTGTCTTTCTCTAGAGTCAAAACTCACACATATCAGGACTTTAGAGAGGATCCCTAGAAATTAGGAGAGTACCAACTAGTTTATTTTCTTGTAAGAACTTTTCCTAATTGTAGACTGCTTTTATTAAATATAAATAACTGTTTTCTAATGCATAAACATCAGATACTGTATTTAGTAAGGGCTCAAGTTTAAGCAAACATTTGCAAATACGTATTATAAGTGACATTCCGCCTTCTGGAATGACAATTTAGTAGGTATATTTGAGCAAATGAGGCTGTCAAATGTTTAAGGATACAAAACCAAAAAAATAAATATGCAGGTAACACCTAAGAACAAATGTCATCTCACTATCACCTGACTTCAGGAAACGAAAATACGTAATCGATTCTAATATACGAATAACTAAAACACCATATGCGTGACTTACATGAACACATCATCCGAGAATTACATACGTGAAATCAACATGCAAAGTAACATCTAGAAGAATGCAATTGGCTGTTTCTCCATTCTCCATTCTGTCAATGATGCCCTGAACTAAACACTTTACATATATGGACCCATTTCAGCCTCAGAATGACCAATCAGGCGGGTACTGTTACATCCCCATTTTACAGATAAGAAGAACACAAGCACAGGCCAGTCAGCTTGTGAGGCAGAGCAGAGATGCAGAGTCTATGTTCTTGACTGTTACAGTTCATTACTTCCTAAGCCCACACCACGCGCATTGTGTACTGTGACAGACATGTTATGAGCATTGTGCCATATGCTCTTCAAAACAAATCTGCATGGGGCTGCAGGGGTGATGTGAGCCCCACTTTGGGTGAGGAGCCATGGGGTGAGGGAAGGAGCATGCCTCGAGGCATGCAGCTCATGAAAGCCCTAGAGCTCCATTCTCACAAGCCCATTTCCAAACCCTTCAGTTCTGAGCAAGGAGGCCACACAATTCTCCTCAAGCCCCATGTTCTACTTCTAGGTTTATATATACTCTTAGGACACCTTTACCTTCCTCCACCCTTAAACCTCTTAGAATTCTTTTTTTTTTTTTTTTTTTTCTGAGAGGGAGTCTCGCTCTGTCGCCCAGGCTGGAGTGCAGTGGCCGGATCTCAGCTCACTGCAAGCTCCGCCTCCCGGGTTCACGCCATTCTCCTGCCTCAGCCTCCCGAGTAGCTGGGACTACAGGCGCCCGCCACCTCGCCCGGCTAGTTTTTTGTATTTTTTAGTAGAGACGGGGTTTCACCGTGTTAGCCAGGATGGTCTCGATCTCCTGACCT
>NW_016810714.1:3512-7045 GCF_001698545.2 Rhinopithecus bieti
AACCTGGATGACAGAGTGAGATCCTGTCTTAGGAAAAAAAAAAGTAAATATGAACTCAGTGAGAGCAGCAGTCTGTCATGTTTATAGCTGTATTCCCAAGCCTTCCACACTGTGAAGCAGATATCAGATTTGCCAGGTGGAAGGAGGGAGGGAGGGAGGGTGGGTAGATGGTAGATTTATGGGTGAGTGGATGGGTGGGTGGATTTATGGATTGATGAATTTTCTTGTACCCCACTTGCTAGAAATTCAGGTTCTCGGCCAGGCACAGTGGCTCATGCCTGTAATCCCAGCACTTTGGGAGGCCGAAGAGGGCAGATCACGAGGTCAGGAGATCTAGACCATCCTGACTAACAAGGTGAAACCCCATCTCTACTAAAAATACAAAAACAAAATTAGCTGCGCGTGGTGGCGGGCGCCTGTAGACCAGCTACTTGGGAGGCTGAGGCGGGAGAATGGCGTGAACCCGGGAGGCGGAGCTTGAAGTGAGCCGAGATCTGGCCACTGCACTCCAGCCTGGGTGACAGCGAGACTCCGTCTCAAACAAACAAAAAAAGAAATCCAGGTTCTCGCTTGCATTTTCTAGAGCTTGTATTGTATTTGGCTTATAATTGGTTTACCTTTGTGGTAGATAATATGCATGCTAAGTCATTTTTGATTAGTCTTCCTCTTCCCAAATAGAATATACGTTTCTCATGCTGTTCATTCATTCAGCAAATATGTGTTGAGCGCCTGTGTAAGCTATTCTAGGTACTAGGGGTACAGAATTAAACAAAACCAAGCCCCTCTTCTCCTGGAGTGAGCAACCCGTTGGTGAGATAGCAAGGAAAGGGATAGGTACCAACTCCTCCTTCCAGTACCCTCTGGAGGCCGAGAGTCGGAGGGAAAAGGCTTTGTGTAGCCATCGTTGGGCCTTCGTATCCCAAGCCCTGTCCCTAATGCCCATCACAGCTGGGGCTTGGATCTGCCATGATACAGAAGGTTGGCCATGTGCCGCACCTTTCCATGCATGCCCTACCTCAGCCAGTGCATGCTGGGTGTGTACTGCTGCTGAGTTTGGTCAAATGCCATATGATTTTTCTCCTTAAGGTGTTAAGATTATAATTCCTGTGTTGATAGATTTTTCCGGTTTTGAACCAGCTTTGCATTTGTCAGTTTTGTCGTCGTATATTATTCCATGCGCGGGGCACAGCCCATGCAACAAGTACCGGTGTATGCCGGCCTCCAGCGTACTTCCTTTACCTCTTCTGAGGAGTCTCTGCACAAGCCCCTTTCTACATCTGTTCTACATCTGTTCTACATCTGTTCTACATCTGTTTTCTATTCTCAATCTCCATTTCCTTCGTTTTTTATTATACCTAGTAAGAATGGCATGCAATGTTCTTCCACTGACACTTACATTTTCACTGTTCCCGAAAAGAGTAAATTCTCCATAGTAAATCCACATATCCAGGAGGATTTCACATGGATCAAGCCAGTTCCCCTCACTGGTCTTGTTTGATAATTATTTCTTGGCTGTTCTAAAACATTAATGTTTCTGTATATATACTAAAATAATTTCATCTAGTTCAGAAAAACAATAATTGATTGGAATTAAAGTTACATATTAATTTGGTGAAAATTGATATCTTTTTTCCATCTAGGAGGATGGTATATATCCCCCATTTTTCTGGGTCTTGTTTTCTGACTTATAAAATTTTATGGTTTTCTTGTAAATCTCTAACTTTCCAGTAAATTTATTTCTAAATACTCTATAGCTTTTGCTTGTCACTCTTGTGACTGGGTTATATTTTTTCCCATTTCCACTTCTGATTGGTTTTTGCTAAATCTCATCTAGAGCTACTGGTTTTTAAATATTTTGCCATCACCTTACCACATTTTCGTATTAGTCTTAATGTTTCCACTACAGTCTGCATATATAGTCCTGTTATTTGCAATGGATTCTTTTATCTCTCTTCCACTATTTGTGCCAACATACACCAGCGATTTAAATTTCATTCTGCCACTAAGAAGGACCAACAAACCCTAGAGCAGAGGTGATAGCAGGCACTCCTGTTTTCTCCCGTTTCAGTAAATGGCTCGGCGTTTCCTAATTTGATGGGACAGTGGCTCTTGGTTTCTGGTAAGCAGTCTTTGCAAGGCTGCTGGTGCTCCAGAGTCCACGCTCACAGGACTCTTCCTGGACCCATGCAGGCTGGTTGGCGCCATGCCAGTGCATGCTAGGTGGGTACCGCTGCTGAATTTGGTCAAATGCCATATGATTTTTCTCCTTAAGATGTTACTATTATAATTGCTGTGTTGACAGCTTTTTCTGGTTTTGAAGTGTCTTTGCATTTTGTCAGTGTTGTCACTGTGTTTTCATAGTGTTTGGAACTAATTTTCTTTAGAGTGTTTGCTTCCATATTTACTACATGGAGCTGGTCTGTGGTTTACTTCTTTTTCATAAACCTGTGTTTTGCCCCGTCTAAGATTCGTTGTCACCAGCACTTCGTGATGGTTCCTGGGGTGGCCTGCAGAAGCTTTTCCCGCAGCTCCCTCACACTGCCAACTCATGACAGGGATGATGAGATGGACCTGGATTTCAGAAACAACACAATGTGGAATGTGTCCATGAAATAGGGTTGAAAGGTTGACTTGGAACTCAGTGGGCCTGTTGCTTTCCTCTATGAAACATCTGTAGCTTCTTTCCATAGTGGGTTCATTTAGAAAGGAGGGTCTGTTCACTAGTACATGGTCATTGTTTAACGACCCTTTTAATCTCTTCCCCATCTGTGGTGGTTATGTCTCCTTGTAAGTTCATTTTTCTTTTGACTGCTCTGTTTGTGTTCAATATTATTCATCTGCACTTTTATCTTTAATTATCCTGTGTCTTTTATTTTAACCTTTTCGTCATTTATTAAGTTGAGTAGAGAGTTCACTTATGTTTAGTTTGCTTTTTAAGAATAAAAGAATTTAAAGCCATGTATTCACTCTGAGTGGAACTTTCAGCCCTATCCCTAGCTTTTCTTTTCCTAACTTTTCAAGTCATAGGCTTTTCTTTTTTAGAGTTAATTGAGGCATAATTTACATATCCTAAAATTTACCCATTGTAACTGGAAAATTTAGTTATTTTAGCAAATACATAGAGTTGTGTAACCATCACCACAGTTCTATTTTAGAATGTTTCCATCTTCCTCCAAAAGTTACCTCGTGCCCATTCACCATTAATTTCCACGCCCAACCCCAGATGCAGGCACCCACTGATCTGCTTTCTGTCTCTAGACTTACTTTCTTCCGGACACTTCATATAAGCGAAATCATACCATAGGTAGTCTTTTACATCTGCTGTCATGTTTTGAGGTTCCTCTGTGTTGAGTAGTTTGTTTCTTTTTAATGCTGCATCATATTCAGTCAGATGAATATACCACGTTTTGTTTATCCATTCACCAGTTAATGGACATTTGGGCTGTTTCTTAGCTGCTATGAGTAACTGCTGCTGTGAACATTTGCATAGAGGCCTGTGTGAGCATATATTTCATTTCTCTTGAGTAGATACC
>NW_016810715.1:0-2042 GCF_001698545.2 Rhinopithecus bieti
GGGGGGGAGTGTGTGTGTGATTGTGTGCGTGTGTGAGAATGTGTGTGAGTGTGGGGGTGTGGTAGTGTGTGTGCATGTGTGTGTGTGGGGGGGGGTGTGGGGGGTGAATGTGTGTGATTGTGTGGGGGTATATGTATGTGTGTGTGTGTGCATGTGTGTGTGCACATGCACTGGCCCAGGAAGCAAGAGCCGTGTGTGTGTGGGCTTCAGTGCCTGCAGGACTTGGGCTCAAGGAGGCAGCCTCAGGGCCCTTGCACAGAACAAGTGGCAGGGTGTGCTTGTTGGACAGATGGGGACTTGGGTACAATGGTGGTGTGTGAGTCCACACCTGGCTCCAGGATTCAGGAGACCCATTTGTACATCCCAGGTGGGGTCAGTACAGGCTGGCCAGTACAGGCCCCTTTAGTGAGGCCAATTCTCCAAGGCTGGGGTCTTCTCCCAGGGTCATGGGTGAAGGCGTTTGGAGGCTCCCTGTGTGGCTACTGGCCTGCTGGGGTACACACAATGCTGCCACAGCCAGTCTGTCCCAACTCCCAGCCCGGGGCCACATCTCGGGTCTCTCTGTCCTGGGGAGCCTGGTGCCCCACACCTCACATCCTCTCTCCCTGAGTCAGGGCCTGAGTCTCGTGAGCTGAGTGACTGATACTTGGTGTCCTGGATGAGGGCATGGTGGAGAGGGGCCACGGCGGGTGTTTCCTGACCCTCTTCCAGGAAACCCAGCCCAAGGGAGGCCTCCGCTGCTGCCGCTGCAGAGAGGACACATACAGGATGCACCTTCCTGCCCCCTGCCTCCCACTGGGCCCACAAAAGCCGGGGCAAGCCTCCCCTCCCGGCCAGCCACCTGGTCTGCTTCCCAGAAGTTCTGTCTTGCAGGCTGTTGGGAGGATCCCAGTGCTTTGTAAACTAAAGCAAGGGAGGCGTGGCCGTTCTCTCTCTTTGTTCATTCATTCACCTTTTCATTCATTCCTTCCTCCCTGCATTCCCCCATCTGTCCATCCTTCCCTGCCCTGATTGCTCATGCCACTCCCCAGCTCCTCCTGACCTGGTCCTTTGGTTTCTCTTCACGGCTTTCTGTCTCCTCCCACAGGGCTGAGAATGGCAGCTCAGGGACAAGTGGGGGCTGGTGACTGCTTGGTCTCTCCAGTGGCTCCCAGGGGATTTGAGGGATTGATGCCAGCTGCCACCCCAGGCTGTGCCCCTCCTCTGCTCAGGAGGACATACAGAGATGCGGCACCCACTTAAACTCAAAGTTGCAAAGATGCAAATGAGACTGGGGTCTCAGGCACCAGATACCACCCGTGGGCACGTGGCCTTTGAGAGTAGGGACCTGCTGCCACAGATCTCTGAGTGGAGTCTGGACCTGCTGCTGGGTCTCCCCGAGTGATTGTCTGGGGGTCTCCATAGTGTGCCCTGCTGTGTGCGTGAGGGTCAGTGGTTGGGTAGGGGTCTCTGCTCTAATGCTCCCTCTGCCGGCACTCCCTCAAACTCTCCCTTGGTGAAGAGAGAGGATGTGGTTTGCCCCAGTGTTTTATCAAACAACTCTCTCCACTTCCTGTTTTCAGAAGCTGGGAGTGGAAGACAGCCTGGGGCTGGCCCCAGCTGCTGCTGCAGAGGAGGGGTCACTGGACGCTGGGACCCCGGCCGGGCTGGCTGGGGGCCTCAGGAAGAGGCCTGCGGCAGCATCGTCCTGGCCAAGATCCCTCCCTGCAGGGGCCCCTGGCCACGCTGCCGCAGGGCCTGCTGGGGCCACCAGAAGCCCATGCTCCTGCCTCCATCTCTCCCCTCTGTGCTCACCTCTCACCATCAGGCCCTCCCAGAGTCCAGTGTCCTGCTGTTTGTTTGTTTGTTTGCTTGTTTGCTTGTTTGAGACGGTGCCTCGCTCTGTCACCAGGCTGGAGCGCAGTGGCGCAATTTCGGCTCACTGCAACCTCTGCCTCCTCGGTTCAAATGATTCTCCTGCCTCAGCCTCCTGAGTAGCTGGGACTACAGGCGCCAGCCACCATGCCCAGTTAATTTTTGTATTTTTAGCAAAGATGGGGTTT
>NW_016810715.1:6395-7195 GCF_001698545.2 Rhinopithecus bieti
ATCCACTCGCCTCAGCCTTCCAAAGTGCTGGGATTACAGGCATGAGCCACCATGGCTGGCCATTTTCACTTTTGAAGGATATTATTAGTGGGCGTAGAATTCTAGGTTGGCAGATATTTTTTTTCCTCAGTTTGGAAACATAGTTCCCTTGTATCTGATTTATCTTGTTTTTATTAGGAAGCCAATTCTCAATCTAATTTTGCTCACTTGAAGGCAATGTCTTTTTATGTTGTTTTGTTTTTTGAGATGGAGTCTCACTCTGTCGCCCAAGCTGGAGTGCAGCTGTGCGATCTCAGCTCACTGCAAGCTCTGCCTCCTGGGTTCAAGCGATTCTCTGCCTCAGCCTCCAAAATAGCTGGGATTACAGGTGTCCACTACCACACCCAGCTAATTTTTGTATTTTTAGTAGAGATGGATTTTTGCCGTATTGGCCAGGCTGGTCTTGAACTCCTCATTTCAGGTGATCCACCTGCCTCAGCCTCCCAAATGCTGGGATTACAGGCGTGAGCCACCCCCTCACTCCGGCCAGAAGGCAGTATCTTTTTTTCCTCTGGCTGCTTTAAAAAGTTTGCCTTTGCTTTGAGCAGTTTTACACTGATGCATTTAGGTGGCTCTTCATTCCATGACTTGATTCTTTTTTGTCCATTTTAGAAAATTCTCAGTTTTATCTCTTCAAGTATTACGTCTTCCCCATCCTCTCTCTACTCTCCTTATGAGACTCCAATTTCACATGACTTACACCTTGTTAAAGTATCCCCCATGTCTCTTAATCCATTTCCTGTATGTTCTATCTATTTTCT
>NW_016810716.1:0-819 GCF_001698545.2 Rhinopithecus bieti
CATTCAGGTTCCAGATATACAGCATTAAGAATACTGTGCAAGGACAGACTGACTTGGGGCCTGCTGTCCACCAGTGATCTAGAATATTCTACCAATTGAACTTCGTATTTCCAACCTCCCACAAAAGCAATACAAAGAGAAGGCAGTAGAGACCTTGTCTGTGGGTCTTTCCCACCCTGAATTCATTCACATTGATAATCCAAATCTCTGTTTTACATCATCTAATTAGTAAAACAAAAACCATTAAGCTCTGTATATAGTATATGAAATCTGCTAGGAAATGGAAATTCTAGCCATAACTTAGCTATGAAATACTAATTAAGAAAAACAACTCAAACAGTCTCAGCGTATTTGCAAAGCACGTCATATGCATTTTAAATAACGACCCAGGGAAATAGCTGCCAAAGAAAAAGTCAAAGTTATTAAATCCAAAGTTTTTCATTTTCTTGACATGCTCTTTCTATCTACTACAGAAATGTACTAATATTGGTTGCCTTTTGGTATTGTAATTTGGTCAATCAAAACTTGGGAAAAATAGGTTTATTAATAACAAAATAATGAAAAGAAAAAAATGGATTTCAACTAGTATCGATTTTTTGGTGTGTGGGGGCAGGGCATTTAAGGGTATTATTTCCTAGTAATGATCACTTAGATTCTAAGCCTTAAACATGATTCAAATGCAGCAGAAATCAGAAAAGAAGCAACAGATACGGTGGTGCATATCGGATGTCTAGACTACAGGCAAACCCCAAATACCAAAGAAGCATCCATGTGTCAAACCAGCATAATTTCTGAGCTATGCCTGGGGCCACATACCAC
>NW_016810717.1:0-12039 GCF_001698545.2 Rhinopithecus bieti
CCTGAATGGTTCAACCTCTAGAGACTTTAAAAAAAACAAAATTCTTCTCTATTCTTCAAATACTCTATAATAAGAATATATCACTTTCAGGGTCAAGGAAAAAACTCAGTAAAGCTACCCCTCCAAAATGAAATTCATTCTTCTTCTTCATATAAAACATAATCTCTCTCCTTAAACCTTCCACCTAAGAGTTCTGACTCCCAATGTTAGGTTTTCTGGGACCACATACAGATCCCCAGGACAACTTTCAGATATTTAACACCCTGTCAAAACCTGAGTTTTGCCCTCTCCAGATTAAAATCCGTTTTCCCACCACTCCCATAGAATAGGGTAGGCTTTCCAACTCTCCTCTGAACACACTCCAATGTGTTATCCCTTTTAAGATGTGCTGTTCTAAAGGAAACTATCAACAAAGTAAACAGACAACCAATAGAATGAGAGGAAATTTTTGCAAACTGCATTTGACACATGTCTAATATCCAGCATCTATGAGGAACTTAAACAAATTTACAAGAAAAAAACAAACAGCCCGATTAAAAAGTGGGCAAAGGACATGAACAGACACTTTTCAAAAGAAGACATATATGCAGGACAAGCATATGAAAAAAGAAAAGCTCAATATCACTGATTAGAGAAATGCAAATCAAAACCACAATGAGATACCATCTAACACCAGTAGGAATGGCTATTACTAAAAAGTCAAAAAATAACAGATGCTGGCAAGGTTGCAGGGAAAAAGGAACACTCTACACTGTTGATGGGAGTGTAAATTAGTTCAACTATTATGGAAGACAGTGTGGCGATCCCTCAAAGACCTAAAGACAGAAATACCATTTAGCCCAGCAATCCCATTAGTGGATATATACTCAAAAAAATATAAATTGTTCTATCATAAAGATACATGCATGCATCTATTAATCACAGCACTATTCATAACAGCAAAGATACAGAATCAACCTAAATGCCCATCAGTGATAGACTAAAGAATATCACTCGTCTAGACTAAAGGATATGATAGACTACAGGATAAAGAAACTGTGGCACATATACACCATGGAATACTATGAAGCCATAAAAAAAGAATGAAATCATATCCTTTGCAGGAACACGGATGGAGCTGGAGACCATTATCCTTAACAAACAAACGCAGGAACAGAAAAGCAAATATCGCATGTTCTCACTTATAAGTGAGAGCTAAATGACAAGAACACATGGATGCATAGAAAGGAACAACACAAACTGGGCTTTATCAGAGGGTAGAGAGTGGGAGGAGGGAGAGGATCAGGAAAAATAACTAATGGGTACTAGGCTTAACACATGGGTGACAAAATAATTTGTACAACAAACCCCTATGACACAGGTTTACCTACGCAACAAACCTGCACATGGACTCAATTTAGAATAAAAGTTTTAAAAAATGTGCTGCTCTAAATTCATCACAGTGCTCCAGGTGTGGTCTAGTAACCTGTATCCAAGGAGTAGCACCTCCTTGTTCTAGATACCTCATCTCTGTTAATGCAGTCTGTTTCTGTTTCCTACAACTTGAGATTAGAATGAACAGAAACACTCAGGTTCCCGAGATAAAGATGAAATTCACCACAGCAACATATCTTTTCCCCTTTCTTTGGAGAACCCCTGATTCTCCAAAAGTCATCCTCCCATATTCTCCAAAGAATTCCTCAAGGGTGATATCACTCTGAAGCTACTCCAGCACTTTCTAAACCCTCACAGAAGGGTGCCAGGGAGACTGCAACAGAAGTCCTGAGTTTCAACGCTCTCTGGAGATAATCCTCTCTGTCCCATAATGCCAGGCCCCAGGGTCTCACAAAATATACAGGCACTTGGGCCAGATTTCTGTTCAATCTATTTTCATGGACCCAGGAAGGCTGGTAGCCTGCAGCCCAAGGAGTCATGGTGAGCACTTCTCCATTTCTCAGAAAATGCACAGCCTTTTGGTAAGTGAAGAGAGATGCTTTAAGATTACTTCTGTGTCATCTTCCAGGTCAGGGAAAGGTTTTAAAAGCCAAGTTCTGGGCCCGATGGGATGAATCATAGAACACTGGAGTGAAAACTACTAAATATCCATGTGCGAATACTTGTGCACACATACGTGCTCTTACCCAGGCTTGTACCCTTTCAGATGACTAGTAGAAGTTCTTTCCCCAGAAACACCACAACTTCTGGATAAAGCAGTCCCAGAAAAAGGATGGCCAACAGTCAGTAATTCTTTTCTACCAATGCACAGATGGAAGAACCAAAGCCAAGGAAGTTAAATGGGTTTCCTAAGATCTCACGTGGTAAGATGCCCTCAGTGCCAAACAGCTTCCATCTCCAGGCACATGGCTTCTACCACTACCCACCGCCTCCTCCCACAAAGCGAAGGTGCATCAGCTGTCCTCTAGACTCTAGGACCAAAGCACTAATTTGTATCCTGCTTAATTTTCATTTCCATACGGAATTCCCAATTTCTAATCTTAAGTCAGCAAATCAAACAAGCCAGTCTACTGAGTGGTCCTCAAACCCAGAATTAAGTGTTTTAGTTACAAAATACTAAATGTTAAAACAAATTCACTAAACTGTATCCCAGAATAGGAGTACCTGGGGACTGGCTGTTAAGGTTGGTGATTTATCAGCCCTCATTGTCAGGGAAGGAGGATTTGAAAGAATGTACACACACACACACACACACACACGCACACGCAATCCATGCTCTGTTGTCCAGAAATTATCAGGGAAATTTTCAGGAGGTCCAGGCTCTAGACTTTTGTTGTGCAAACCACAGAAACCACTAAAAACCCGTAATAACACATACCTGTACATCCCTCAGAAAATTTTAGAAACATAGTGGAGAGGACAGAGACATGGGCTTCAGCCAGCTCTGTCAGTTTCCTGCTATTTATCCTCACATCATCTATGGAGCCTTACAAGGGTTTAAGGGAATAAATAAAACAAGAGTGAAGATGTAACCGGCATGCAGCAGCAGAGCAAATATTCTATAAATGGTGCTGTCTTCTTTTCCCCACCCTTTAAGGACCATCTCTGCAAGATTCCATTAAAGAGTAAAAACCTCCATGCAGTCTCCTCTTGCCTCAAGTCCCACATGATTCTAGAAAGAAACTCTTAAAGCTGACTCAAGGAGATTTGACAGTCAGTGCAAGTTGCATTTGTGGTGAGAAACAGGAGGCCTGCAAGGCTTAACCCCCATGCCTATCCCCTAACAATGAAGCAGGATAACTGGGAGAGGGTGTAAGATGTCCCTTTGCCATATTTAATCAATCAACCCGTATTAGCTGAGTGGCTCTTCTTTGCAGGGCATTATGCAGAGGGGTAAAACCTGATCCTGCCCTCCAGCTGCTTTCCACCTAGCTAGGAAAGGAAGGCCCCAAGCCCCAAGTCCTTGGGTGAAATATGTCCTCTCTCTGGCCTCAAAAGCCACATGTGAATAGGGGTGCTGGTGCAGACAGTATCCTCCAGCCTCATTCCTAAGCTCTGGAGGCAGGCACTGAGTTGATCTAGTCTGCTATTTGATTCCCAGTGCCAGCAAAAGCATGACACAAGAAGGCTCTCAACAAATACCAGGCTGATGAATCCATGAGATAATGAAAGAATCAGTGGATGAAATTTGAGTCAGAGGAACAATCATTTAGAGATTTGCTGTATTTTGACCCTAACATATACCATGCAGATGTACCCATTTCCAAAGCCTAGGAGAAGTCCAAGTGTTCCAGGTCCTCCTGAGGCCCGTCCTCTCAGAGCCAGGCAATAATAACTCAGGACCCCGCATCGTTTTCAGATGTCTTTAAGGGCTTGATTTTTGCCTCAAGTTTCTTAAATCCAGCTCTGGAAATGTCAGAATGGGATTCACGAGGGAGTGGATCTTGCCATTGCAGGGCATTTCAGATACTACAACTGGTGGATCCTGCCCTCTTCACCCAGGACAAGATCACAAAAAGTCAGACTGACATCAGCATCACCATCACAACGATCAGAAAGTTTAAGCCTCAGCACCTTCCATTCGTAAGTAGATGCCTCTGATGACTGGACAAGAAGAAGAGCCATCAGGGAAGATTATAGGCCTGACAACTCACTGTGTGATTAAAATGTCATTCTCTCCCTGGCTCCCTCTGAGCCCCCTAAACGAGAGTCACACCAGCCCACACTCTCCTACACCCTGTGCCCATCCATCCCTCATCACTCTCCTAGAACGCCTTCCAGGTCAAACCCTGAGGAGGCAGCACCAGGGCCCTCCTACAGCCAGGCCAGGCCCATGAAGCCTCCCTGACTCACCCCACGGCAGGCGAGGGTGAAGACACACTCTGGGTGAGACTGGTGGAGCCATCTGCCCTCCTCATACCTCCTTTGCATGTGCTGTAAAGCTCTCCCCCGCAGAGCCCTGAACAGCAGGCCAGCAGGGAACACTGGTTAACCTGAGGACAGTGTGGCAGGGTCAGGAGAGTTGGACACTCTCATTCCTGTAGCCCTGCCACATACCCTAGAGCCAGGCATCTCTGCTTCCTCACTCAGGAAAATGACATTCTGGACAGTTGGTCCCTGGTGGTGGAAAAGAGCCCAGGCAGAGAAATACAGCAGATCCGGTGCGAGGCCTAGCCCCTAAGTGACCCGAGACAAGTCACTTCCTCTCTCCTGAGCCTGAAAAGGGTTGGGTAAAGGAACTCTGTATTACCTTACTTCCAGTCTGTGTTCCAGGCTCTTTCCCCACAGGCTTCCCACTGAAAAGCACCTCACTTGCTTCTTAGAGACTTATTTTTAGGAACAGACTAGGCTCAGTTCACTTGTTCCATTTCACAGAGACTCTGATCTGAAAGCTCCCAGTAAGATCCAGCTATGCTAGACAACATAGCAGCCAGTACATCCCGGCTGCCAAGAACCTGTTTTATAATTCTCGTTCGGCAAAGCACCGTCATGCATGTGCCCTCCACGGGGCATGAGGAAATTCAAGGGAAAAAGACACCATTATGCAATTAAGCATGGCAACACAAAACAAGCCAGATTTTTCCCTTTGTTTCCCATTAAGGTTAGTAAAAACAGCACCTTTCAGGCTTGTCTGTGTGTGGTCTTTGCATTGGCCTTCAAATTCTCATTGAAAAGAGACTATTTCTTGATTATTTACTATGCAACACCCAAGACAATGCCATTAGCAGTTAATTATTACTCAGCAACATGGACTCTGCCCTCAGAAACATGTTTTATGCCCTTGCCAGAAAATATCCATGCACAGCCTTACTGACTCATCCTCACAATGGAATGGGAGAAGAAAAGGAGAGTCGCTGATAAACTCTATTCTAACCACGCCTCATAATTTCTCGTTTAGTTACAGCTGGAAAATGAAATGCTGCTGCCTGAACCAGCAGAAGGATTGGGCATGAAAGGAGAAAAGAGGGACAAAAACCATAGCGGGGCCTCCAGCCCTACTCTCCTCTGAATTCACCCACACAATAAATGTTTTACTGACCATCTGCCAAGTGCTAGGCAGTCTGTTCCCCCCAAACAACCCCTATGTCAATCTGTAAAATTTATGATTATTTAAATATGTATTTTAATAGAATACTGCACTGCATTTTTTCAAAGCACTTTGATTTCTATTATAGTTTGCCTTCCACAGTCCATGTGGCAATGGGAAGTTCATCTAGCATCTCTTCCCTGTTTCTGCTTCCAACGACTCCCCCTTGAGAACTGGTGCCCCTTGGCCCTCACTCATTCCAGCCTCACCCTGCTACCTCACTGCAGCCTGGAGCAGACTGCACATTCCCGAAGGGCATGTTTTATATTTGTGTTCATCCTTCCCAACATTAACAAAGCATCTACTATGTGCTGCACACCACATCTTCTGAAATCCCTGCAACATACGGAGTTCTCTGCTGTACATCTGGCCTCAAAAATGTTAAATGTGTATCAATCAACAGATTATAGCTTAATACAGAAAGAGCTTCGTACCAACCAAACTAGCAAAGAAATGAAGACAGCATCGGTAAATAAAACCCACTAAATGGTGAGCCCCAGTGTCACCATCAGGCATTCCCAATTCCTTTATCATCATCAAGTATGTTGCCTTCCGACGCAGAAGCATTTGACAGATTTCCATTTTACCACATTTTCCTCCAAACATGACTGGGGGAAAGGCCAGACCAAGAACTGGTTAGAGAGTGTATAGATACAGAAAACCCAAATCTTAACAAAGCATTGAGGCACTGATAACTGTTCTCTAACTCCCACATTCACACAACCAACTCTAAAGACCGTGTCCTATCAGCAAAAACCTTTTAATCTCATTTACCCCTTTGGTCCAACAGTCTAATTTATTTAATCATTTTGACAGTGGCTTACTTTTTATTTACAGCCAATTATGTACCTGGCCCCAGACCATGACCTATAATGGGCAGGGACAATCAGCGATATATGACTGCTCTCCAGAAGCTGACAATCTGGTTGGAAAGATAAAACTCAATCAAAGAACAACAAGGACTTATGGGCTATACATGAAACAAGATTTCATGAACAAGATTAATATGGGCTAGAGTGGTTAGGGTATGCGTCATAGAAGAGAAAAAACACAAGAAGTGAAAAAAAGGATGTCAAATGGTAACAGAAGAGATGAAACGCATTTCAAGACAAGAGGGTAGGCATGAATGAAGGAAAAGACATGGCAATAGAAATGGTAACTGGGGAAGCTGGAAGAGAATTCAAAGGGGTACCCAGTTTGCATGAAGCAGAGGATGAGCATTGCAGAAGAGGAATAAATTTAAAAAAGAAAAAGTCGGCTAGAGAATTTTGTTCATGTATTTATTTAATGCATAAATACTGAGCTTGTCATATGTGCCAGGTACCATGCCAGGTGCTGGAGATGCTGGGGTGCAATGGTAAACCTGACATTACCAGTGTTTTCAAGGGTCTAGGAGTATGGCCTCGTAGAGAGAAGGCAAGTACACTGGTGATTAAAGGACAGAGTGATAAATGCAATGAGTAAGTGCAAGGTACTTATGGGACAGTAAATATGGAGTACCAACTTCATGCTAAGAAATAGTAGTTTGGTATTAATATTAATAATTGTCAATGCGATTATTCATGATGACACCTTCCATTTATTGAATATCTACTATGTGCTAGGTACTATACTAAGCACTTTATATATTGTGTCACTGAATCTTCAGAGACCCTCTAGTTACTACCCCTATCCCATTTCACCAGAGACAAAGCAGATTTTACAAAAATCACAGAACTGCTAAGCGACTTCCGTAAGTCCAGAGAACATCTCTGGCTTTTCCTCTACCACGAGGCACAAGCAATCCCAGTCCAGACAAACCTCATAGGAGTGACTGGATAGGGTTAATGCAATACACCCAAGGGAAATGCTGCTGGCCAAGTCCTCCAAAACAATGCTGGATATAAAATTTCAGCTCCTGCAAGGTCACTTTTTCAGGACTGAATGTGCCAACCCAATTTCAAATGGCTCTCGTAGGATAAAAATGAAGTTCTACTTCCTAGAGGAATTAATATGCCCCTCCTGCCTCCCCTTCTGTGTCTCTCAGCCCTAACCCCCGAGGAAAGCAAGGGCTGTTGGCGAGACACTGTCTCAGACCTAAATACCAGACCAAAGGTAAAGAGAACACTGGCAACCTTGCCAAATCCCCAGGACAGCTTTTATGTGCTCCTTTTGATCATCTGTGAGATCACTTAAGAAAAAAAGACCATTTTTATATCCAAGAGTCCCTCTGGAACAGAGTACAAACCTTGAAAGGTTACAGGAAACTTTTCCATAGACATGGAACTTCCAGCAGGAAAGGAGAAACCACAGTGCCCTTTGAGAAAACGTCTCAACACAAAAAAGGGCACAGCCAGCACTGAAGGTTAGTTAAATATGGGGAGGACTTTCTTCAGCCAGAGAGAGGGCCTCCCAAACCACTACAAACTCACAACCTACAGAGATTGACCAACCAGGCTCTCCGCAAACTAGACTGGGCAGAGCATCTTGCAAACTCTCCTCAGCCAAGGGAACAGAATCTCTGCCCTATTAAAGTAGTAATGGCTGTTTTGCTTCCTTATTTTATCAGAGAGATGAAGACATAGAGGGGTCTTGTGAGATGGTAATTGGGAAGTTGGGAAATTGTGTTTGAAAACCAGATGGAGATGAAAAGAGGAGTCTGAGATGGGAAACAGGGCAGATATATCTGAGATGTTTATTTAAGGCTATGCATGGGGAGCTCTGCAAGCAGAGTGTGTATATCTGACACTTGTTGAAGTGACAGCCCTGGATCTCTGCAGAGCCTGTGAGACGGGAGGCCTCAGCAGCTGTCACACTCCAGTAAGCTGGCAGCTCTGCCTTGGATCTCCTGGCAAATCTCTGTCAATAGCTCAGATGGAAAGGTAACCACTTAATTAAAAAGAAAGAAAGAAAAGTAAAGAAACATCTAAAAGAGAGAAGCAGAACCTAATATTGAAAGGAAGGGGTGAGAAAAGAGTTATCTCAGGCTTTAGATAAAGGGTCAGGAAGAAATAGGAAAGATCTACCTTGATTTCTGAAAAGGGCCCCTTTTCCCTGGCCCCATCTAAAATCAGGATTTTTTAGGGAATTGTCAGAAGAGAAGGGAACAACCCAACTAAATACAGATGGAAACCAAGAGAAGTTAGAGTCTCTTGGCTGCTATTCAGCAAGATAGACAAACATTTAGTAAATGGTCAAGGTGAAAAGGAAGCAAAAATAATCCATCAGCACAAATTCTTAAACACTCTCTCCTTACTCCATTCAGACCTGATTGCTTGTCTAGCTCCCTTTCTAGCTCTCAGGCCATTCCCACTTTATCTCTTAGAGCCTTTTCAACAGCTTGCATACCCAGCAACTGTGAGTTCCCTGGGTCTATCCCTTTATGCCCAGAGACTGGGACATGCTCCAGGAAAAAATGCCCCAGAATTTTATCTCTCTTCACCTCAGCTTACCTCCACTTCAGCCTGGAAGAGCCCTGAAATCTGCCTTAAGATAATTCAGAAGAGACAACCTGTCACTTCTGGGATCTAGAGCTCTTATTATAATCAAACAACCCAGGCTTCCAGCTTTAGCTCCTTTCCAGCCACTTCACAGCATCACTCCTTAAGACATTTCGGTATTTCTTGCAGCCTGAGAGTCATCTTTTCACTACAGTTAAGAAAAATCTGTAACTATTGTAACTATCCCACAACATTCTGAATGTTCCCAAAAGCTCACCGTGAGTTCTCTCACCACAGGAATTTTTCTGCAGAGGCTGTCAGTTCCTGACACATGGGTACACTCTTGACTTTTACCTGGGGTCAAAGTGGCATGTTAGATAGAGGGTCTGGCTGAAATCAGGAGACTAGAATAGATCCCTTGCTAAGTCTCCCCCATAGTCTCTATAAAGGAAGGGAGGATATGCTCTGCTGTGCAAAAACTCAGGAGACCTGAGCATTAAACTGAAAAATAAAACATGTATCAGATCCACACAGAAAGGTGCAAAATCACCTGAGGAAAACAGAAGGGTGCCCAGGCTGGTAAACCTGACTACAAGTAGATTGAATTATTTTAAAAATCTATATTTACATATATCTAAATCAGCAAAGGGATTGGCCAGTGGAAGCACAGAAAAGCTGAGACATTAAGCAAAGAGGCAGTGCCCACTGAGGCACAGGCCAGGGAAAAGTGGCCTTGCCCAAAACCACATGGCAGGGGACAGCCTTTCTGTGGTGGTAAAGCCAGGCTTCAAGCCTCTTTCTTCCTCTGGTTCCTCTAACACAAGTGCCACTTGTATCCCTTGTTCTGAACCTACTGTCCCCAATGACTAGGCCTGCTGCATCAGGCCTTATGCTACGCTCAGAGCGCCTTCCTCCCCACCAGCTACACACCAACACAAAAACCCACACATCATCCCTTTTGAACTTTCCTGAGCCCTTTCCCAGTTCAACAGGACAATCGGCAGAGTAGCAACTTTCACACTAGAGTCTAGGACACTTCTTGAAAAAACCCTGGAAAAAGGCAGTCAGGTTGATGGTTCAGACCAGCAGTTGTCAAGCTTGAGCACACATCAGAATTACCTGGAGGGTTTGTCAAACACAAATTGCTGGCCTCACTCCCAGAGTTTCATATTCCATAGGTGTTGGGTGGGGTCTGAAACTCCACATTTCTTACAAGTTCCCAGGTGAGCCTGACACTACTGGTCTGGGGATCACATTTTCAGAATCACCGGTCTGGACTATTCAAATAATCCAGGACACAGAGGTGGGAGCCCAAAAACACTGTCATTAAAAACCCCAGACAATTTCCTTAACTTCCAGGGGACAACCACTCCCTATCTAAGTAGCAGTGAAATAGAACCCACTAGCTCAGCACCAACCACATGACAGGATCTACACGACCACTTTGGCCTGCATTATCTAATTCTATATGAGTAGGGTAATACCTAGGCTAAATGAATGGTGTGACTTCAATGACATTATTACCATAATTAAAGTTAATGAGCCAACTTTCTTCATTAGAAAGATCAAGAATGAGTGGCAAACCAAAGAGGTCAACTACAGGATCAATCTGAGTTGGACTCTCTCTTACCCCCAGGCCTCATCAATGGGGGAGGAAGAGGAAGAGAATGTAGCCAGCTATCTAGGAGAAAGCAGCAAGAATTTCTGGAATCCCTTATCTTCTTCTGCCAGCCCAAACACAGATCCCTCAAGTAATTCAGTAAATCAAAGAAGACATGCTGAAGAGTCCTGGGGGACTGTACCTCCATGTGGGCAAAACCTGGTAATCTCAGATCTATGGGTTGTGGAGAGGAAACAGAAGGAAACAAGCTGTGCAGCTGCCTTCACAAACCCCTACACTATGGTGCACTACACAGAAAACTCTTCCAAGCAGGGAAGATGCCCCCAGGAAAGAAGAGTCAGAAGCAAGCTAGGAAGAAACCCTACCCCAGGAAGAAGCAAGTGGGGCCAGGGCAGAAAGATCCTCAGAGTAGTGCCTGTCTCTTAGGGAACTCAGGGATATTTTCCAATCTGATGCTCCTGTGTGAATAGTGTCCATGGTATGGGGCACGCTGAGAAAAATCAAAATGAGGCCAACAGAAGAGCTGCTTTACATAAGGCTGATACGGACGAGCAAGTCCAGTCATGGAGTGTTAGACTGCGGTGGACTGGGGAACAACGCTGTCGGATTCTGCTTACAGAGTCTCCCACAAAGGGGCCCTGCCCATTTGGGACTCTAGAAAAGTAACATGATAGGGAGACATTGGTTTTGGAAAAAGACACTGCCCTCAAAAACCCTAATGATGGTTACCCTAGCATCTCATCCCTCTTCCACTGCTCTCCTAGACCATCAGAATGTGACCAATACCTGAGGTTCTCAGACATTAAGGGACAGAAAGGTAAACACTGCATGTTCTCACTCACATATGGAAGCTAAAAAAAGTTGATCTCATAAAAGTAAAAAGCAGAACAGTGGATCCTAGAGGCTGGAAAGGGTAGGGGGAAGAGGGGAATAGGGAGACATTTGGTAAAGGACACAAAATTACGCTAGATAGGAGGACTAAGTCCCAGACTTCTACACCACTGCCAGATAACAATAGTTAACAAAAATATATCGAGTTTCAAATAGCTAGAAGGAAGATATTGAATGTTCCCAACACAAAGAAATGATAAATGTTTGAGATTATGCATATGCTAATTACCCTGATCTGATTATTATATATTCTACATATTAAGATATTATTATATACTCCATGAATATGCATAATTATTATCTGTCAATTAAAAATAAATAAAATCAGATTGTTTAAAAAAATTGTGTTCAGAGAAGAAAGAAACCTTGAAGTTGAAGAGCCCATTCAAGCAGGGAAGGACAGCTGATAAAACTAGAGATGTTTAGCCTAGAGAGATTGAGCAGAGTCAAGTATCTGAAGGGCTATCACAGGGAGAAGAGATGAAACACGTTCTATGTGAACATGGCCAGAGAGGGGCGGGGAGGGTAAGACAGAGACTGCTAAAGTTACATTATTTTTGTAATATCCACTACAAAAGTTAAGCGGA